>NC_056746.1:623982409-624119909 GCF_019279795.1 Protopterus annectens
TTCTATATGTATGTATGTATATATATATATATATATATATATGTATAGATATAAGATATACTTTGGATATCCAAGGACGTTGGTCTTTCAGATTTTGACAAAATTGTCAAGTTGCTTACAGTTCTGGAAAAATGTTTTGCACAGTTGCAGTTTTAGACGCTGATAAATTATATTCTGTACTTTTCCGTTAAACCCCTACCAGTTCGTGCTGCTGTATTTTGCTGGTATTTCAGTAGCGGACAAAAGTGTCTGTGTGACAAGTAACTGACACACAAGTTTCTATTTAATGGAAAAGTACCTAAATCACAGATTTGTACATTCATAAAGGAAAGTTTGGTGTTTATTGCCAAAATTTTGGAGACGGACAACAGATGTAGCAGAGTAGTATTGACTGTTGTAAAGAAACTGTCACACAGTTTGAAGTATTCCTTTTTTTGTGTACATTTAACACATTTGTGTACTGCCATTTAATCTGTCATCTCCATTTCAGTTTATTTTTCACCAGTAGATTGCACTTTTTTCCTTTATCATTTAATACTGAAAAACAGACACATCCATCCTAAAAATGTATATTTTGCATTTTTTTCAGGAAAAGTTTTACTTTGTACTTGTAAATGCATTTTTCTATCACATGCTGATTAAGTATGTCACAGCTTCTGACAGATATGACTCTAGGAAGCTTCTTAAGCAGCACAGGTTATTGTTGTAGGCCAATATTCTAATATATTGCAGACTGAGTCTTGTGGTGACTACTGCTCAGGTAAAGTAGGAAGCTTTGGGAAAGTCTCAGTGTCCGAAAAGACTGTAGTTTTGGCCTGGTGAAACCATCACTACAGCAAATGTTTTTTTTTTTTTCTTTAACAATTAAGTCAGTCATTGGAGTCAGCTGTGGAGAATGAACTTCATATTAATTTAAAAGAATGTTTGACAAAAAAGGAGAAATGCTGTTTAGACAAGAAGTTCAGTTTGCAGTAGTTGGTCGGTTGTAGCTTCAAATTCTTTCTCTGATCCATCATATTCATAGTCTACAGGTCTGACACAATTCCAGACACACACACAGTGTTTATGTTCAGTCAGAAGCAGTAGTTCCTTCCCACATGGTTTTGGTAAAAATAAACGAACCATGTGTACTGGCGATTCACATAAGACAGAGCTAGGCTTCAGTAGGCTTATTGTTATACCTCTTCACAGGTGTGGATAACCTGAAATCTCTTCTAGTAGCTTTTCATGGGCTGGGATAACCTGAAGTACCTGTCCCCTTGCATTTCCTTACAGGCAGGAATACATATGAGTTGCCTCTCCTGTGAAGACTATCAGCTCCTTTTCCTCAGAGGTGCACTCTCTGGATTGCCTTCCTTTTGGTGTACTTTACTCCTAGATAACCTTTGAGTACCAAGAGGAACCTAAAGTTATCAATCTGTTCACTTGCAGTTGTGCCTGTTTCATAATCTCTGTAGGACTTTCAGGGCTGTATTAGTCTAATGACAGTATCTGCCTTTACCTCCTTCATCAAGGAAAGAGAGCAAGGTAAATTTGAGATCAGATCACCTGTCCAGTTGAGGTTTATTTTGAAGAAGAATTTAGAACTGCATTGCTTATCCTGCAGAGGAAGTTTTGTTCCAGAGAAATCTTTCCATCATATTTGGTTATCTGCTTACAAACGTTCCGGTCTCATGTTCTAGTGCTGTTTGACTTGATGAGATGTAGGATTTCAAGGGCCAGTAGATCTCTAATGGCATGGTAAACAAGGCACATGTCACCTCTCAGCAGTCCATAAGACGTAGAATACAGGGAGGAGAGTCCAGTCTATCCAGGTAACTAAGAATGTTCTGCATAAAATCAGTATCCTTCACAAAAGGGGCTTATCCTCTAGGATACCCCATATGTCTTAGCCAGTCTGCAGACGACAGGCTTCTACCTCACGTGCCATACGTCTGCCCTTAGCAAGAGTACACACATTAGTTTGAAGGTAGTGTACAGTCATACCAGAACTCAGAGCTTTCTTGGTAGTAGTCTGTGTATGCAAACCTCTTTCAACATTGTGTCTAGTCATCAGTTACAGTTGACTTCAGCACAGATCCTTCCTTTTTTCATGAACATTTTGTGAGTAATATTTCTTATGTGCGTCAGGAAAAAGTGTGACCGTAGGTGTCAAATTCCTTGCAAGCACTCCCACTTGAGTTCTTCTTAGGGAATGAGCATGATGTAAAATTTTGTCAAATCTGTCGGGTATTTGTTCGTAAGACTACTCATAGCAGATTTAACACACTTAAGACATACCTTGAAAACAAATGTCTCTGGACGTCAGCTCTCACAGCGATGGCATCATCCACTTTATCCTCCAGTGATGTCCTATCACTGTTGTTAAATTCTTAACATCTGGGATATCTTGTCAAGGCTAGCCTAATGTCCAGCCAGCATGCCAAAGTCTTTATATCTGTCCAGCCTTTATCAGTCATATGTCCTACATCCAAGGCATAAGGTACATATGTGATTTACGAGTACCTAATCCTCAGAACTTCTTTGCCACCAGTCCAAATGCTACTTTGATTTTGGTCTGCAAGATGTTCACAGAGTTGGTAGAGCTACCAAGCCTGCTAAAGATAGGTGCCCCATTGGGGTTTCTTCCTTCCTGTATTTTCTCCTTTTGTTTGCCTTTTACATGCCATCCTGTAAGGAAAATGTGACAGTGGGATGCAGATTCCCCATAAATTAGACACGAGAAGAGTCTTTTTTTTGTTTGGGTATTATAGTGCTACATTCGAACATACCCAGTGTGAGGTTTGTAGGATATGCCCCTAAGGTTTTCCTCAGTTAGCTCTTATCTTTTTCCATTTACTTCAAGAACCAGCATTTAAAACTCTTCAGTCATGGTACTATGGCCTCCAAAATCACCCTTTCTGTTGCTTAACTTCTGTTGAAAAGAACCAAAAAGGTGTGTATTGAGTTTGTTGCAGTCCAGCCTCCTCTGGGCATCTTCATAAGGTTGTGTGAAGAACCCAAGGTCTGCCCTGTGCCTATGTTCGCACCCTCTGTCGCAACCCAGTTGAAGGCAAACACAGAGCTCCCCACCCACATGTCTGCCAAAGCTGTGCCTACATGTGCTACATGGCACAGGGACCACAGCTGATTATCTTGGAGGGGCCTAGGGGGGATTTCCTAGATACTTGTTAGGGAAGAGATGCCTGATACCCTCATTGAATATAGGCAGGGGTCTGCCCCTCCTAGACTGATTAAAACTAATATTCCATTAAAGGAAAAAAAACAGAAGACCAGGCATGTGGCCCCTGTGGCCAGGAATCCTTATTAAGAATGGCAGGACTTTACTCAACGGCTGTTCAATATCCTTATGGCTGTGAAGCCCCTTCAAGGGTGATCTGTTCCTGCTTGTGTTCCCTGTTCCTCCACTCCTTCAAAGCATCCGTTGAAGGTGAAGTAGATTTAGACTCTGGAGAGAAATCTTTGGCCTACTGTTAGATCCACTCTCCCCTTGCCCTGGGGTCTGAAGACAAAGATTCAATCTTTCCTGATTGCCGTATAGAAGAATTATCTTTTGGCGATACTGTGATTTGTATGATGGGGCATTTTAAAAGGAATTTTCCCAAGTGTTTTTTGTTCAGGAAAGGTATTGCAAAATGTTACAAATAGATTGTCCTAGGCCTTCTGCAGTCCCTCCTAGTTTGGTTGGCTTTTTGGATATTTTCTCTTTGGCTTCTCAAGCCCCTGATTCCCAGCCTCATGCCCCTAAAAAAACTGACAGGTTTTGTAAGGTCCCTGAGGCTTGGAGGTTTTTGTATAAAAGCACTTTCTCTGACCTTGCAGTTATTATTTTCCATATCCTTTAATACCTGCTTTTGTCTTGTTTATATACTGTGTTTTAACTGTATGTATTTATGCAGAGCTTTTCTCCCTGGGCTTCCAATGAAAATGGGTCCTTGACCCAGTCAGACTTTCCTGGTAAACAAATGTTAAATAAATAATAAATACATAAATAATTTCTATGTGTACTGATAAGCCATCTAAGTTACTATCCTCCTCCTCTAAGCTATTAACTTCAGATAAGAACAGTCGTGCTATGGGCAGGTATGGGAAAAAAAAGTATACAGTTTTGCTACCTTAGCTTTCCAAGCTATTAACGATCAAACCCATATGACCAGCTGTGTTCTGGCTCTTCTGTCTTAAGCTTGGGGGCATTCTTGAATTGCTATGCCTGATTCTGAGAAAAAGACTTCTGCTGTGTTCCTTTTGAGTACTGCTTCTCAGGTGGCTCATCATTCTATGAAATACAGCTGGGATGCTGCTGATGCTTCTTCTGGGGGAGCTGGATCAGAATCTGAGCTGAGGAGGTATTCCTGGTTGTGTCTAGAGGCTCTTCCTGAAGACATCAATGCTAAATTGCTTGATTCTCCTTCAGACAACTAGAATCTTTCTGGCACTGCAGCTGCTGACCTTTTTAAGACCCCACAAGATAAGGTTAAAGTTTTATGGGATTTGAAACCAGTCTTTTTGTCTCCTGTTCTTGGTTTCAGAGAAATTATCCCTTAAGGCTATTATCTCTCCTGACAGTTTTACCTCTGTTGCTCCCTCAAGGTTTTCTGGTATCCCTAGATTTGAAGGATACTTACCTCCATGTTACAATTCACCCTCCTTTCAGGAAGTTTTTATGTTTCTCTGTTTCTTCCTCACATTTATCAGTTCTTTGCTTTGCCATGCCTTTTGGTCTTTCTACAGCTGCAAGGGTCTTTACCAAATGTCTGACCCCAATTGGTAGCCTTCTGTAAACTTCAGGGGTTCAGATATTCCCTTATTTGGACAACCTATTGATTCTTGAGTTCATAAGTAAGTACAAGGCTAGCTACCCTTGTGGGCCTTTTTAAACCAAGTCATTTTTCCCTTTTTGTTCTTGAAATAACCTATTCCATTTGGTTATAGAGTGGCCTTTCCCATCCCATCATTGATAATTATATATTATCTCTAATGAGAGTAACTGGGATCATACCATAGATAATTTGAGAGGACCCATGTATGGGATAAAGTATTTAGGAGCTGCCTGTATCCATTAATAGTAGTGAAGGGGTAAGTTTTGTGTTTCCCATCAATAGATATAAGTTGTGCTTGAATATAGACAGGGATGACCTTTGTTTTATGTGGACAAAAACTGTGTAGTGGTATCCTCTGCGAGAGGTATACCTGTCCCTCCACATAGTTCTATTGACATTGCAGAAGAGGTTTAGATCTTTAAAGTATTTCTGATGCCATCTGACTTGCTGACGTGCAGTAAATCCATCAGTAATGGGTTGGAGAACGCCTTGTTTGCCAGACACAGGTCACCTTTTAGTAGACTGTAGAATACCAAGTATAGTGACAGGGCTTTGAGTCTGTCCATGTAGGACATGGTGTATAGGCCTTGTATCCTTTTACTAGGGTATCTCTGTGGGTGGTATTCCATTCATTGCAGAATCGAGCCCCTTTTCATCAACTTCTGCTTTAAAATCTCCATGTCACTGTGGATCTTTTTCACTGTGTTGGGTTCGCCTTAAATCACAAAATGTCTGTGCTGACCCGCTCTCAGGAACAAGTCTTTCTGGGATGCATGATTCTGACTCAGCCAATGATGACTTGCATCCCAAGATTCTCTCTGTCCCTCTATTTTCAGTCTTTTGTCTCTCTTCCAGACCTTCTCCAGGGAATTTCTGCAAGATCTGGGGTACATAGCATCCACTATTCCTATGGTTTCCTCTGCCAAGCTCCATATAAGAACATTTCAGTGGTATCTCAAGATGGTCTAGCTTCAGCACTCCCATCCTCTTGATTTTCCTGTCTCTCTCTCTTGCCTTGTTTCAGGCTCAAGCTCCATGGATGGATTAATCAGACTGTCTTGAGTCCAGACCTGTCTTTTCAGGTTTCTCCCCCCACTCAGTAGTTGCACACTGATGCTTCTGACCACGATTTGGAAGCCTCATCCAACAACCTCAATGACTAGGGTCTGTGGTCCCCGTAGTAGCTAACAGACCACATCAGCATCAAGTAAATGAGAGCTCTGTTTTGACTGTTCATGCTTTTCACTCCCTTTGGGTTTCAGATCCTCTAAAGATCTTCACCAACGATACAATATCCATGTGGTACATCAACAAGTAAGGGGATACAAACTTTTACCTCCTTTGCAAGTTGGTTCTTCAGGCATGGGATTTTGTGGTCTGCAATCAATTTTATTCAAGCAGCTTACATTCCCTTCGAACACAGTCTTGTAGCAGACACTTTGAGCAAATCCAGGACAAACATCTCAAATGAATGGTTCACAGGAGGTATTCCTGGACATTCCTGGAGGGATCCTTCTTGCTTTCTTTCTCTTGTCTTCATTTATTCCTGAATTTGCATGCTGTTGCTTTGTTCTTAGGTTACTCTGCTTCTACTGCTACAGTTCATTCTGAGGATTAGACTCTCATATGTCACATATGTGCCTTACATCTTGGATGTAGGACATGTGTCTTGATGTGTATGGCACATAAAAGGTCTAAAAGCTTTCTTATGCTGGCTAGACATTTGAGAGGACATCCCAAATGTTAAGAATACTACAACAGTAAGAAGTGGGACTTCTACTGTTATGGTAAGTTGTTACACAGCTGCACTTACTCTTTGTTGAAAGCGAAGAGAACATCTTGTAGACAGGTGCTAATAATACCCACACATCCATTTCTCTCAATTGGTCTGTTTCTCCTTGATGGTCTAACAGGGTAATTTTGACTGTGTGTGAAGGGGAGGTTCGTTAGGTCCTTGTTCATGAGGACATTTGGATTCCCTAATGGAGGTCAGACCTACCACTTTTACTCCTAAGACCCTACATCCTAGATGTTCTTTGTAAATATAGAAATAATAAAGATAACTGGTTCAATTTTTTTTCTGGGCCTGTTCAAAGCCCTTCATGCTTTTCAAAGTTCAACTTCTACTCCTTAGAAAAAAGCACCTTGGTATTTTCATATTTATTCATGTGCCTATTTTTATTTACTTTATTTTTGCATCATTGTAGTAGACAGTTGTGGTAACTTCTGGGCGCATATATTTTTGAGTATGATAATAATTTGCTCAAGGAAGAGCATGGCATGTGGTTAATTTCTTTCCGGAAGCAATCGGAGTAAGATCTGAGAGAGGTTTGCACATCCACAATTTTTGTTTTTGTGATGCTGACTGAACATCTGACATGCATCCATAAGTCTCACAGCGTCATAAGTGGAGAACATTGTTTTGAGAGCTTCTCTGTTTCAAAGTGTAGACATTGAATCTGCAGCTAGAAAAATGGGCCAATAATGTTCTCACTGCAAGGCAGATTAGCAAGAAACTGGAAGCTGTGGATCAAACAATTTGATTTATTCCTCATTGCAAAAATAAGCCTGCAAAAGGGTACAGTATGTCATAAATGGTTATGTTTGGGTAAGAAAAGTTGAAATCAGTTAATACTTTTCAAGAAGAAAAGACAGAATAGCAACAATTGTACAGAGCTGTGTAGATTATTGGGTGACTAAAAATAATTTGCTTCTCATTCACCATTTGTTCTTCATATGAGCTATAGATGCTTACTTTACCGAGATGAAGAACCAAGCCAAAATTGTAAATTTGAGTAGCTTTTTAGTAGGTTTTTAGTAAGAGATCAAATATGTGGCATAAAAATGATGAGGCAGGGTGCAGATCATTAAGAGAAGCAAACCTGAACTTAGTAAAAACTATAAATGTATGTAGAGTAAGTAAATTTACAAGTACGCAACAGACGCCATGGAAGTGTGCAAGATTTATTTATTATTTATTTAATATTTGTTTACCAGGAAAGTCTGACTTGGATAATATCCCATTTTAGCAGATTTCCTGGGAGAAAAACTCTACATTGACACAATGTGGTTATAGTTAAAGTTATTACAAAGCCTAATACAGAAGAGTAACATATTAAGTGAAAATTCAGCTTCAGTTCCTACAGTGTGAACCTGTATATACATAGTGCAAACATTTGGACAGCTTTAGCATGTTGTAAAAGAGCATTGTCAACAGATGGACTTCACAAGTTGTAGTTCATAGATTTGACATTAAACACCCTTAAGCACACTCTTCAGAGATAACTAGATATAATATAGCTATGAGGTTTGAGAGGTTAGAGGTAGACCTAACTTGCAGTGGAATAAAATTCCATTTGTTAGCAACAGACTATGAGTAGAAACTTTGGCCAGGAGATTTGTGGTGTTTATATATGCTGAGGCCATGTTGTTCATTAGATCGAAGTAGTTTATCAGGGTGATAGGAGTAAAAGCAGAGCAGTCATTGGCTTTGTGAATAATGTGTGGGGAGATGAGCTGTATGTAATCTAAGCAATGAGGCAGTTCAACCCAATTCAAAGCCTTAAGGGCAATACAGTAGTGGCTGTGATATTGTCTGTTGATGGCAAATTTTGCAACCTTGTTATAGCATGCCTCCATCTCATTTTAAATGCAGGCTAAAGGTTGGTTAGGATGGGTGCACAATACAAGAGAGATGGGAGAAGGTAGGTAGTGGTGGTGTTGCTAAGGAAGTTTATGCCTGTAGAGCATTCTTAATTATATTATTTTAAACATGCATGTCAAATGTTAAGGTTATCCTTTATAATCACTCTGAGAAGTTTTGTATTGGAGACTGTTCAGTTTCTGTTTTGTTTAGTAAAACGATTTTGAAATTCATTTTGACAAGCATGTGTGATTGGGGGAAAGTAGCAGTAGCTTTTACTTTTTTTTTTAGGGATGAGTAGTAGCTGGGTATAGTGGAACCATTTCTTAATTGAAGAAAAAACGTCTTGCGAGATATAAAGGAGTTGAGGCAAGTTATTAGATGCACATATAAGTGTATAATTAGCATATTGTTTGAGAGACTGGAACTACAGAGGTATAAAGGTCATTGATAACGATATTAAAGAGGAGCGGACCAAGAATTTGAGCCCTTGGGATATAATATTGGATATTTGCAGATATGGACAGAGTATTCTGCCAGTTTACAGACTGGAGCCTGTCCGTTAAATAGCTATTGAACCACAGTAATGAAGAAGGGGAGAGTCCAAGTTGAGACAGTTTATAAAGGAGTTTAGGGAGAGAAACTGAAAGCTTTTTACAGGAAAATGAATAAGGAAGAAACAAGTTTGCCCGAGTCCCTGTGCTTGTTTATGGAGTCAGTGAATGATGATAGCAGGGCAGTAGATGCTCTTCGTGTTTCACTGTTGCAGTCATCACACTTGGGTTATCTGCCTGCAGGTAGCCCTCAGTCGGCCCGAATACCAGAGTCTTAGTATTTCTGCGTCAGATGCTGTCACTTCTTCCATGACATTAGGTCGTTGGGAGTATAAAAACAGGCAGCTGACGCCATTACATCAGTCTTTCTTGCCAAGGAGGAGCCTGAAGCAGTTCACAAGTGCCAGTCGGCCTCTACCTGAAATTTTCATTTTTGAGCTGATAATCCTGAAGTCTTCTAAAGCTAAGTACCCCGTTGGGGATCCTTTTTTCTGGCACTAACTGATGTCAGAAAAAGGTAACAGTTGTCTTGCCTATGGAAAGCAAATATCTCACCGAGATTTTCATTCTTACTGCATCACCTGTTTAGGCCCAGACCACGACGTCCTTCGCTGTCGGTTTTTTGCCTTGTTTCACGCCCGAACCATTCGTCATTCGTCGTCCGGCTATCTTTGTCGTCTTTCTCCGTATTCCGAAATGACTTTGGTAAGCCATCCGACTACCAATCTTCTGAAAAAACATAAGGATAAAGACAGAGACAGACCGCATAGGTCCTTTCTCAATTGAAGAAAAAACGTCTTGTGTGAGATAAAGGAGTTGAGGCAAGTTATTAGATGCACATATAAGTGTAGAATTAGCATATTGTTTGAGAGACTGGACCTACAGAGGTATAAAGGTCATTGATAAAGATATTAAAGAGGAGTGGACCAAGAATTTGAGCCTTGGGATATAATATTGGATACTTGCAGATATGGATAAGAGTATTCTGCCAGTTTACAGACTGGAGCCTGTCCGTTAAATAGCTATTGAACCACAGTAATGAAAAAGGGGAAAGTCCAAGTTGAGACAGTTTATAAAGGAGTTTAGGGAGAGAAACTGAAAGCTTTTGACAGGAAAGTGAATAAGGAAGAAACAAGTTTGCCCGAGTCCCTTTGCTTATTTATGGAGTCAGTGAATGATGATAGCAAGGCAGTAGATGTTCTTCGTGTTTCTCTGTTGCAGTCATCACACTTGGGTTGTCTGCCTGCAGGTAGCCCTCAGTCGGCCCAAATACCAGAGTCTTAGTATTTCTGCATCGGATGCTGTCACTTCTTCCATGACGTCAGGTCGTTGGAGGTATAAAAACAGGCAGCCGACACCATTACATCAGTCTTTCTTGCTGAGGAGGAGCCCGAAGCAGAAGCAGTTCGCAAGTGCCGGTCGGCCACTACCTGAAATTTCTGTTTTCAAGTTGCTAATCCTGAAGTCTTCTAAAGCTAAGAATCCCATTGGGGATCCTTTTTTCTTCCTCTAACTGATGTCAGAAAAAGTTAACAATTGTCTTGCCTGTGGAAAGCAGATAACCTTACAGAGAATTTCATTCTTACTGCATCACCTGTTTAGGCCTAGACCACGATGTCCCTCAGTGTCAGTTTTGTGCCTTAATGCCCGAACCATTCGTCCGGCTATCTTTGTCGCTCTCGATCTCCGTATTCCAAAATGGCTTTGGTAAGCCATCCAACTACAAATCTTCCAAAAAAACATAAGGATAAAGACAGAGACAGACCGTATAGGTCCAAAACTGCTGACGACGCTTCTGTTAAGCTAGTCGCCAGTCCACCGGTACTCAGTGAGGCACCTTTGTAGCCCCTGATGCCCACTTCTATGGATTCGCAGGCCTCTGCTGAGACGCATTCGGAGTCCGGTTTGCCGCGACATGCTTCTTCGACTATGGAACCAGTGGATGTCTCTACCTTGGATGGGTCCGGAGCCACTGTGCAGGCACTGGCTTCTGAGGGAGTTTTTCTTCCTACCGATGTTCGAATCAAACTGACAACTTCATTTTAGCCAAAACTACCGAGTTTTTTAGGCCCAGAGTACGCACTACGCCTAGAAAACAGATGACCAAAGCACATGCTAAGACACCCATGCCACAAAAACAAATGCTTAGAATGACTGAAGACCTTATTATGCTAATTAGGGGAAGCCAGTCTGCCCCTGCTAAGAGACAAATAATTCAGTTGCCTTCAGATTCTACAGACCAGGAGTCCGATGACTCTGACCTTCCCGATTGTCAGAACATGCCCTTATCCGCCTATGAGGATTCTGATGCAGCGGAATCCATTCCCTTTGCCTCCCCTCCACAGAATTTTTTTTACTGGTGAAACCTTGCATACTTTAAGAGACCATTTCCATTGGGAATGCCAAGAGTATCCTCAGTCCAAAAAGAGACTCCGATAATTTTTAGAGTTGCCTCAGCACAGGCCTTTAGCTACACCTCCTGTCCTGGATGTTGTGGATGATGTTTTGATGGAATCCAGTCTTACTCCAGACACCTTACCTCCAGCCCCAAATGGTAATATTTCCAGATTGTGCAGAAAATAAAGATTTGCAAGAGCTTATGCATTCTGAAAACCGTTAGTAAGCATACTTTGCAGTGTGGCTTTGTTGCCCTGAAGCATCTTGCAGGCTGCAGTCACTGGCTCTGTACTGAGAAGACATGCTTAGCTGAAGGAACAGACCTTCATTTTATTCGAGTTGAGCGCTTTCGTCTCCACTAAAGAGACTTCATCAGAACAATGTGCACACAACACCCAGCCTTTTATATACCCTCCCCAATTAATCAATCAGAACTTTAATGAGAATCAATTAAAAGCAAAAAACCACATTGATAATAAAACCCCTTCAACACTGTTACAATTAATTACCATAATCAAGTTTCATATGCAGACTTAAAATTCCTTGTTAAAAATACATCATTTGGATGTACTGGAACTGAGGTGGCAATTGTATTTTAATGCCTCTCAGTATCCAGGCATCAATGAAGTGATAAGTATATCCAGTATTTTGAAAATGGACCACATTTTAGGCTAACTGAACTAATTTGTTACTGTGTAGAATTTAATGTTTATATATATTTTTCATATATATATTTTATATATATTTTTTATACAGTTTTAAGATGGTTTTAAATGGAGGCATCTACTTCAAATGGTGACATTGTTAAACTACTGCAACAAATTAATGAACAGTTAGCGGTTCATACAACTCAAATCAAAACTTTGATGAACAAGCAACCTAATGTCGGTGGTATATTTTGGAGTTCTCCCCCCTCACCCAGCCAACACCTGTGTTTGTGGAAAATTTTAACTCAGTATTTCCTGAACAAATGAACACTCAAGTTGATGGAGTAATGAATAGTGAAAATGACAGTAATGAAGTAAGACACGGTGGTTCCCATTTATGTCTTGATGTTAATGACAATATATGGAAAGAAAATGGGTTCCTGTTCTCTGTGGGCAGCAACATGGAGAATTTGCGTGGTCCAGGGCTCTACAACTGGAGAATGCCTACTTAACTAGGAACATTGAAATTCAGCAAGTACCCCGAGGTTTGAGGCTGTGGAGGTATCCTAATGGGGTGAGTGACAACAGTGACTTTCTTAAAGAGGTCCACCTTCTATTTGACAATGCCAGAATTGATCTAATGAAATTAGTGGTGAAGTATAATCAAATTAAGTTGGAGCACATGGTAAAAGACCTAGACGAACTGGATAAATCTATTAAAAATGATGTTAAGTTCAATCAGAATCAAGGTGCATACAATAACCTGTATTTTCAAGTTAACAGTATATGTAATACCATCTATTTGCGAAAAACAAATTAAAAAGGGACATGGATGAATATAGCAAGAATGTTGTATATCTGCTTTCTTTGGGTCACCATGACAACGGTAAACAGCATTCTGCCAAAGCGGTAAATCAGGAAAAGGAAGTGACGCAAAACGCCAGAAGTTATGAAAGGGAGCGGCATCAGCAGTCGCAATCGGAGGCTAATGTGGATGATGCGGTCAGGCGGTCTGACAGGCTTAAAGACAAGGCGGCCGCTTAAACATCAGGTTATTCTTTTTCGGGAAAGGCCGACAGGAATTTAGAGGGCAGGAGACGAGACCGAAGAGTTTCAGCTCTCAGAACACCTAGACGGGCCACCCCTGGTACCAGTAAGTGAATATCTGTCTGGTATTTCAAAAAGTACTGCTGAAAAGCATTTTTTAACCTCGTATGACTGTGACTGCTGAAATGAAGTTGCTGTGAGGGCAAGGCAAATATGTGACTGCAAGGTTAGTAATATTAATGCCAGCAGCATGTCAAGTTTGTTTCATCTCAGTGATGGTGATTTGGACTCTTCCAGCCTGAACGTTGAGTATGGCGAACTGTCCGATTTTGTGAATGGAGGGAAATCGTTTTTCCTTGCATCAGAGGACTTATCAGTTTATTCTTATAGTGAAGTTGATTTTGGAGTGATGAATTTAAGTGACATTAATGCTCACAACGTTAATATTTATTCACAGTCTAGGCTAGGCTAAATAATTGTGACAATGTAAACAATGTTTGTTTAGCTAATAATGTTCACCTGGAGATAGAAAAGTATTTACCAGGTTTGGATAAAGCATTTGAAGTGAATGATGGTTGGTCAAGTGATTGCATTGTTTACCAGGGAGGCAATTCAGGTATGTGTGACACCAATGGGGGGATTGATTTGGAAATTTTGATTCAATGTTTGGACGAACAGCAGGTTATTGAACCTGGATTAGACCCTGTTGTTTTCAGTAAGAAGGGTGATTTTAAGATTTATAATTATTCTCAGTCAAAAGTTCAATGATAGACATGCTGATTTAATGGCCAAAGGTTTTACTTTTGTACCATATAGAGTAGGCAGTATGGTGGAGTCTATTATTGACTTGAAGTGTTATACCAGAAAACTGAACCTAAAGGTTTGGTTTAATGAAGGGAATGAATCGGGGTATTGTCCCAGAGATGGCTGTAAAAGGCCCAGTACATTTAACCCTCTCTTAAATAAAACTATTGATTTATTCGAAAAAATTTGTGAGAAGGATATAAGGAGGATCTATGGTAATAACCAAAGAGGCCAGGACAACTTTGGATCTAATATGACTGATGAAGAGCAACAGCTGCTTTTTCATCTGGTTAGTGACCCTACAGTTAGGTTCATGAAACCTGACAAAGGCAGTGGAGTGGTCATAATGGACAGGGTTGATTACCTAGATGGGATGAATTCATTATTGTTGGACGATGCATACGAAGAAAATTCATTAAGTGAAATAAGTGCCCTATAGAAAGATAGACTTCTTGTTGGATGACATGTTTTATCAAGCCCAGATTGATGAAAATGAATATTATTACATGAAGAATGAGCATCCCAGGGTGTCCAGTATTTTTGGGATACCAAAAATCCACAAGGGCCTAAGAAATACAAAATTTAGGCCCATTGTGGATGGTAAAAGGTCAAAGACCTACTTCATTAGTAAATATTTTGACCAAAATATGCAAAAACGTCTGGGCATTTTTAATTATATTAGTAAGGACTTGTGGGAGTTCCTGAACAAATTAAATGGGATTGATGTAGTACCCGAGTTAATTTTGGTCACCATTGATGTTGTTAACCTTTTTTCTATGATCGCACATGAGGAAGGTTTAAGCTGGCTTGAACAGCAGCTCAACAAAACTAACATTTTCCATCAGGATGAGGTGAATAAATTTGTGGTATTAATGGATGTTGTATTAAAGAACAACTATATATGTTTCGAAGGGCGATATTACAAATAAATAAAAGGTGTGGCATTGGGGGCAGCTTGCGCCCCCATATTTGCCAAGGATGTAAACCTCCTTTATGTCACATTATGCATTACACTACATTTCTGGACGATCTTTTCCTTGTTTGGAAGGGGACTGAGGAAGATTTGCATGAGTTCCTTGTGTGGATTAATGGAACTGTGCAATTTTTGAAATTCACACATGAATATAACAAGAAAAAGATTAATTACGTAGATGTGGAATTTAAATTGATCAGTTAGATAAGAAGTTTATTACTAGAATTCATAGAAAGATGACTTTTTCCAATTCCTATTTGGATTATGGTAGCTGGCACCCGCACCATCAAAAGAAGTCTGTTGTTAAAGGTCAGCTAGTGCAGGCCAGAATGGCTAGTTTGCATAATGATTTCCTGGTGGAAATAGAATTTATTATACAGATGATGTTTAGACAAAGGGGTTACCCTGAGAGTCTTTTAAATCAGGACAGGGTTGAAGTGTTGAATAAACGTGAGCAAGGTGTATATATAGGCCTGTTATAGGCAAAGGATTTTTGGGACCTAATAGAAGGGTAGATAACATAGTTAACCCTAGTTCAACCCTGATCATAACCTACAATGGGGTAGTTAGCACCATCATTGAGGTTATTAAAGCAAACTGGGAGATTTTGCAGTTTGATGGTAATATTGCACACAGGGTTGGGAAGACCTCTAGGTTTGTGTTTAGAAAGGACAGATCCCTAAAGAACATATTGGAAGGAAAGAAAAAGTATGGAAAAATCAATAGTAAAATTGGGAATTACAGGTTTAATGCTTATGTATATTGTTCCTTTATACTTGAGACAAAGGAAAAGTTCAGAGTTAATGGGAGGATTATTAACATCCATGGGTACTACAGTTGTAACAGCTGTAACGTCATTTACATGGCTAAGTGTGAAAATTGTCCTATATTTTATATAGGTAAAACATCTAGGAAATTCAAAGTTAGGATCGGTGAACGCTTTAGTGACATTAGGCATTGTAGAATTACCAGTGCCCTGTACAGGCATGTACAAGAACATCAGGGCCCCAATTTAAATTTGTGGTAGTTCAACAATTGGTCAAAGATGAGCAGGGATGTATACTGGATGTTCATTTGGATGTACTGGAACTGAGGTGGCAATTGTATTTTAATGCCTCTCAGTATCCAGGCATCAGTGAAATAACAAGTATATCCAGTATTTTGAAAATGGACCACATTTTAGGCTAACTGAACTAATTTGTTACTGTGTAGAATTTAAAGTTTATATATATTTTTTCTATATATTTTATATATATTTTTATACAGTTTTAAGATGGTTTTAATGTTATTTTTAACCAGGAATTTTAAGTCTGCATATGAAACTTGATTATAGTAATTAATTATAACAGTGTTGAAGGGGGTTTTATTACCAATGTGGGTTTTTTGCTTTTAATTGATTCTCGTTAAAGTTCTGAGTGATTAATTGGGGAGGGTATATAAAAGGCTGGGTGTTGTGTGCACATTGTTCATCTGGTTAGTGACCCTACGGTTAGGTTCATGAAACATTCCTGGTTAAAAATAACATTAAAACCATCTTAAAACTTTAGTGGAGAGGAAAGCGCTCAACTCGAATAAAGTGGTTGTCTCATTTGGATTTGTTTTTCTTCTTGCTGGCTCTTGAATTCATTGTTTTTTCTCTACCTTTGTGGTGTTGAAGGAGCAGACCTTGCCAGATCATGTCAAATCCAAATTACTAGGCACTCCTTTAAATAAGGACTGTTTGTTTGGCACCAAAACAGAAGAAGTTCTTAAAAAGCTGGAAGAAAAAGCTAAATCTATGCAAACTGTTAAATAATTCTTACAAGTGCAACCACCGAGATTCAGTAGGCATTGCCCTTCAAAACACTGGTCCTTTCCAGCCCCCCTCCAGGCCTTCCCAAACAAGGGGAAACAGACCACCCAGACTACAGTCTCAGGGTATGCAGAGATCTAAGCAATGGAGTGCCCCCACCCTTAAAGCAGGGAGTGGTAAGCCACCTCCTTATGGAAAAAGTTCACAATGACTTCTCAACTCTACTTCCAAGCCCAGCCCAATTGCTTGTGCCCCTAGGAGGAAAACTTGCACTTCATGCAAAAAACTGGATGTCCATCACTCAGGATCGATGGGTCCTCAACATTGTATCCCAGGGGTACAAATTTTATTTCCATTCACTGCCAACCCCAAGCGGGTTTCCAGACCTTCCTCCAAATCAGTGGGCAGAGGCTCAAAACCATGTACTTTCCCTGCTCAATATCAGAGCTATTCAGCCTGTTCCAGTAGAACAAAAAGGTCAGGATTTCTACTCCAAACTATTCCTGGTACCCAGGAAAGAGGGCTCTTGGTGCCCAGTTCTGGATCTTTCTATTCTCAACACCTTCCTGGTGGTCCCAAAATTCAAAATGCTTACCCTGCAATAGCTTCTGCCTGTGCTAGCCAAGGATGCCTGGTTAGTCACTCTAGATTTAAAAGAAGCTTATGTGCACATCCCCATAAGGGAGTTATGTAGGAAATATCTACGTTTCATGGCAGTGTTTATGCATTATCAGTTCTCTGCACTTCCCTTTGGCTTATCTACTGCGCCCAGGGTATTCACAAAATGCCTGGCTCCAGCCATTGCATACTGCAGGCAGAGAAATATCCAAATTTACCCGTACTTGGACGACTGCCTAATTCAGGTGGACAGTCAGGAATTTTGTTTCAGCACCTGGCATTTGTAAAAAGCCTTCTCACTTCAATGAGGTACACCATCAACGAAAATAAATCACAACTGGTACCCAGTCAAAAGATTGTATTCCTGTGAGCAAGCTTGGGCACAACTTCCCAGATGGCATTTCTCACTTCAGAAAAACAGGTCTATCTGACAGACTAATTCCAACAAATGGCCACCAGAGCCCAGCTGTCTGCAAGAAAAATACTGCAAGCCTTAGGGTTCATGGCCTCATGTATTCTGCTAATTTCATTTGCAAGACTGCATATGAGGAAACTTCAGTGGTACTTAAAAGTCTTTGGTGCCAACATTCTCAGGACCTGGAAACAGTCATTCCTGTCATACCTTATCTAAGAGCAGAGTTCCTTTGGTGGGCAGAAGCATGCAACCACAACAAGGGACTGCATTTTACTCAACCCCACACCGCACAAACCCTGACCACAGATGCATCAGACTAGGCATGGGGGGGCTCACATGGCTGGTAAATGTATTCAGGGCCACTGAAGCCCAAGGCAAATTCTCCTGCACATCAATCAAAAAGAGATGCTAGCTGTACAGAATGCTCTGACAGCTTTCAGATACCAAATCCTTCCAGGACAACTGCTGATAAAAACAGACAACACCACAGTTATGTGGTACATCAACAAGCAGGGGGGAATCCACAATTGCAAACCCTAAATCTTGCAGCCTAACATATTCCTTGAATACTCCACCAGCAACCCTAAGCAAACAAGTGCTGGATGTCATTCTTGAAGCCAGAAGGCCAAAAGTGGAAACGATATTCAGTCTAAAGGAAAGGACACAGCAGTGCCCTACTTACCTCCTAATTCTGGATTACCTAGCAGAGCTACTCCACATAGGCCTATCCTTCTCCTCCATTAAGATTCATGCCTCTGCCATTTCGGCTCATTACAATACTGAGCCACCTCTATTCTCTCATCCTCTCGTCAGACAGTTCCTGAGAGGGGCTAACAACGTAAGGAACCCAAGGAGAGCACCCACCCCTGCTTGGGACCTTAACTTTGTACTGGAAAAGCTCACGCTTCCCCCTTTTGAACCTGCTGCTTCAACAGAGTTAAAATTCCTCTGTTGGAAAACAGCCTTGCTTCTAGCCATCACTTCAGCTAGAAGAGTGTCTGAGTTACAGGCACTGATAGCTGTGGAATCCTTTATTATTTTCCATGCTGACAGGGTTTCCCTCAGGACTAACCCTTCCTTTATGCCTAAGGTGGTGTCCAGTGTGGCTCTAAACCAATTCATCCATTTGCCAATCTTCTTCCCTAACCCTCAGAATAAAGGAGAAAGGATCCTGCACTCTTTGGATACACACAGACAGCTCAGGTTCTACCTTGATAGGACTAACCTTTCAGAAAATCTGACCAGCTGCTAGTCAGCTTTGCAACAGGGGCAGAGGGCAAGGCCATTTCAAAACGAACCCTTTCCAAATGGATAGCACACGAAAACCAAACCCTCAGGGGGTCAGAACACATTCCACTAGGGCTACTTCTACCTCTACAGCATTTCTCAGGGGAGTCCCTACCAGAGACATTCTGAAAGCTGCAACCTGGAGTTCTGTACACACCTTCGCCAAGCATTACCACTTACCTATCTTTTCCAAATCCAGGGCAGGATTTACTACAGCAGTCTTGAAAAGCCTACTGGCCAGCCCTAACTCTTCTTGACTGCCTCCACCCTTCCTCAACTTTGGGAATCAACCTAAGTGTGATGACTGCAACAGTAAAACACAAAGAACATAGTACAGTTGTGTACACTTGCCATAAATGTAGATGTTCAAGTGTATTCACTGTTGTAGTCCTGGTTTCCCTCCCTCCCTCCAGCCCCCTGCTTTTCTCTCTCTCTCTCTCTCTCTCTCTATATATATATATATATATATCTCCTCTCTATGGCTATTACTAATGTTATTGGTATTTACTTTTTACTGGTGGTGTTTTCCCCACCATATACTAGCTCCCTGTTTGGGGGCTCCTGACATTTGGGGCAAGAAAAACTGATGTAATGGCATCGGCTGCCTGTTTTTATACCCCTGACGACCTGACGGCATTCGACACAGAAATACTAAGACTCTGGTATTCGGATCGACTGAGGGCTACCTGCAGGCAGATAACCCAAGTGTGATGACTGCAACAGTGAATACACTCGAACATCTACATTTATGGTAAGTGTACACAACTGTACTTTGTACAGTGTGTTCCTCGGAAGCCATGTTGGGTGGATGTTAAGAGCTGCTCTTGTTAAAGATTGTGGAGGATTTGCTTATTAATATATCTTTTAAGAATTTTTGAGAGAGGTGATAATATTGCAGTAGGCTGAAAGTTAGAGACATCAGCTGAGATGTCACCATTATGAAGAGGAATATGTAGGATTTTTTTCCATAGTGAGGTTACATAGTATTCGGATATTGACCTGTTGATAAGGATAGAGACTGGATATGCTATGGCACTGGCAATTATCTTTAGGTATTCAGATGGGAGGTTGTCAGCTGCAGTGTGAAAGGTTTGAGTTTAAGTTTTGTTTTGTTTTTTTTTTTTTATCATCTTTGATATGGAGACCGGTCCTATGTGGAAGTTGCTAGCAATAGACATTGAGGGTAAGTTAGTTTAAGATGGGGAAACTGGGGGTGGGGGGTAAGAGAAGTGATAGTGTGTATGGAGAATGTTGGTTTTGGTCTAACCTGTTGTTTACTGAATTACTGTGACTGTTTTAGTTACGGAGGTAATTTTTTCTATGAAGTAAGTATTAAATAAGGTTGCAGTTTCTAGTGAAGACATGATATGAGAAGGACTGAATTCCTTGTCTGAGCTTGGATGTAACAGGTTGCATATTGATGTCTAGAATTTTTAGGGGTCATTTTTATGTTGATGTTGTAGATGGCTATAACGTTTTTTTTATCTAGGTTAACTTTTTTTTTTTTACTTGGATTATACAATTCTCTATAAAGTTGCAAGTTACAGGGAGTTTTAAGTTTAAACCATTCTTTCCGAGCTTTGTCTCTGTTAGACATTCTAGCTTTTGCCTGGGTAGTGAGTCATGATGTATGGTTAATTCTCATTCTTTTTTGTGAAGTGGGGTGTGGCTTTTTAAAGCATTTAAGAATAAAGTATTAAAAGTATTGACTGCCTCATCAAGTGAAAAGTTTTTGGACAAACCAGTTAAAAGCTTTCAATGTATTGATGAAAGAGTCTGTATTGGCTTTGGATTGTTTTAAGTTGGTGAGAATTAGGTTAGTGGGTGGTATTTCTATGGGTATAAGCTGGAAAGTAGTCACCAAGTTCACTAAGCGAGTTTGGATAGGTTCCAGAGGTTGTACATTTACTATTGTCAGAGACCAGTATCCAGTCTAGAATTGCATATTTACTGTTGGCATTATTAAATCTAGTATGTGTTTTGATAAGTTGCATGAAACCATAAAAGTTTATACTAGCTGAGGGAATGTCTGATGTAAGGTTTTGCCAGTCAGTATTTACATTTCCTAGTATGATTCTTTCAGGAAGTATATAATTAGCTCTTCAGGTAAGGATTTCTTCTAAAGTTGTTATATTATTTCCATGTGGGATATAGACTGCAACAAAACATATCTTTTTTTTTTATTAATAAAAGATAAATTGTGAGTCATATACAATTTTTATTAATAAAAGATAAATTGTGAGTCATATACAAAAAGCAAAACTGGCAATTAAACTAGCAGCACATTGTAACAGTTATAGTAATGAGTGAGTGAGCCTTGAGCTACACAGGGACTGTGTTACAGATGAAATTCAAGTCTCATGGATTAGGTTTGGCCTTTAAGCACAAGAGGAAAAGTGCCCCTTTGTTTAATAACATTTTAATCAAAAAATACCAGCAATCCAACCCAAAGCTAAGTAAAACTGTGCATTTAAATTATCCAACGTTAAAAAAATATATATAGAACATTAACACTTCTTATCCAAGTATTTATAAAGAAACTTTAACAAAAGTTAGTCAGTCCATCCATCCATCCATCCTCAACCCCTTTTTCCCATTTTGCACATGGAGTCAGTGTGTCACTCAGCAGTGACAATCATCTCGAGCCAAGGTTTAACCCACCGGGTGTGGGAGCAAACCGGAGCACCCAGAGGAAATCCATGTGACTACAAGGAAGACATGCAGACTCCACACAGAAGACACCCCAGCTGAGAATCGAACCGGTGAACCTCTTGCTGTGAGGTGACAATGAAACTTTAACAAAAGTTAGTGTCAGCATCTTTATTCTTAATAAAAGTAGAACTCCTTCAGACTGGTAAATTTAAAGCAGCACACACTTAAGCAATATTCTAACATCTCTATTAAGGAGATGAGCTAGTAAAGTTAAGTCTTATTAAAACCGGCAAAATGCAAACAAAACAAGCAGTACACCAGTGAAATGGTATTAATTGACTTTCAACAATCTAATTCCCAGAATACATAAGTAAATAAAAAAGAAAGGATGTCAATATTTTAAATGGTTGCTTTTAATACTTTTAAAATTACGAGCTTTAATCATATTTTATAAACTGTGGAATTCATAATAATTTTTTCAAAGATGTGTAAATGGTATTACAAGTGTTTTCAAAAGAATATGTGTGCAAGAAACATGAACATGAGTATTTGTTGCTTCTATCAGATTAAAGAGCATTGATATAATGGTATTTGAAATTACACCAGAATGATGAGAAAGAGTACAAGTCGGATTATTTGCAATAAATACTGTGATTGAATAAAGTTTTGAATTTAAATTGGACACAAGTGCAGATGTATTGTATTGTATTTATTTATTTGCATCATTGGGCTAAAAGTCATAATAATGTGTGCATATAAAATAAATGCAATCTATTCTTTCATACTGTAGCAGTTAAGGAAGTTATTTCAGTGAATGTTCACTAGCTTATAAAAAAGTAATAAATATAAAACAAATTCACAGTGTCAAAGCAGAGAAAGAGTGCGCTCATGTACAGAAACAGTCAAAGATATCTCAGATGCTGCACTGCACCATGCCCTTCAAGCTTCTCTAATATACATAAAGGGTTGGGTGTTAGTAGGAGAATGCCATGTGCAAAAAATACTGACTGCTGTGCCACTCATACATACGGTAAGGAAAGTGCCAGTAGCCCACAGAAATAAAATGGGGAGGAATTGAAGTGAATGGAAAACTTTGGCATTGTATAAAAGGAATTAGAGCAAATACATAATAGAATATTAGAGATATTCATGGTTTTGCATTGTTGCAGAAAACATTGACTCCTGAGCCATTAAAACAAATGTGAAGTAAAATGGTGTTTGAAAAAAAGGAGTACAAAAATCTAATAAAAACATTTTTACAAGGTGGCAAGCCCATGTGTCTCACCCCCAGCATTTGTCTTGTATACCACATACGTTTATGTGCGTGTGTCCATGCATGTGTGTGCATGTGAAATTTTCAAGTGCAAATGTAAAATATTAGTAATAATTCTGAAATAATTGGGTCATATTCTGACATCAGAGAGACTGAAGATCACCATATTGCCTCCATTGTATGAAAAGCTTTCTACATGGCCCACTTCATTAGGAAGGGTATCTTATCCAGGGACAAAGAGGTCATAAAATCCCTGTATTCTGCCCTTATAACACCCATTATTGAGTACAACGGCCCTTTCGTCATGTACCTCACAAAGCACATGCAGCAGCTGGAGAGATCACAGAGGGTCTTCACCAGGTGAATCCAGGGCCTTAAACATCTACCCTACACAGATAGACTAAAAGCCCTGTCCAACCCTGTCCCATACAGACTCCTCAGAGGTGACATCTGTCTGGCATACAAAGCAAACCCAAACCCCGCCTTGATGGGACTGCTGCATATCCACAAGTCAAGCTGCACTTGAGTAACCCGCATGAGCGACCTCAACCTGGTCTTTGACATCAATGGGACTTGTTGGTGGGACAGATTTGTGTCCCAGAGACTCCCCCTTCTGTGGAATAGACTCCCTGTCCACATCAAGCAGAGTACCTCATTAACCCTTTTTATGCATAACCTGGTTGACTGGATGGGGGAGAGAAAATACACCCTTGTGACTCCACCTGTGTCCCTGCTGGACAGGGGCATCGGGTGCTGACTTGTCAGAACATGAGCTAATTTCTTGGCTAAGCTTGTAAGGGCCTCAGGGCCAATAGCCTAGTAACTTCCTATGAAGATTGATAAAGCAGTAGTGCAAAGACAAAAGTCAGAGGACAAGCAACTAAGAGGTTTCTAGGAAAGGTATATTACCATGTAAAGTCTGTACTTAATGAGACTTTTGATATCTGTACTAAAAAATGAGAAGGATGTGTAGCTTGGGACTAGAGCTATGAAAAAGAAAGGAATTTTGAAATCTTTAAGAAGCTCTATACCTAATCACTGATTTTAAATTACTGTGTTGTGACTAAGCCAGTTGTGTTGCACGTAGGAACCAGTCACAATAATGTAGGAGCTGTGATCTTACAACAGAATAGATCAGCTGCATATGGGTTGAGAGCATTTACAGACACAAAAGGGATTTGCTGATATAGAAAAGGTACTGAGGCATTCCATGAATATGTCTGTGTTACAGATATCTGCAGAGCATATTCATTTTGATTCATGATTTTTACAAGGAACATCCAAAGATTACATAGTATGTTACTTAAGCTACTAAAGAATGATCTTAAAAGTGAAAAACAGACCAGGTAAGGAACTCCAGGTAGCATCGAGACATAAAGGGAGAGTCTTTGGGTACTACTTCAGTCATCAGCATCAAACAGAGAAGGTAAAAGAATGCCAGATATCTAATGAAACTGACTTCAAGATGCATTTAGTAGAAGTTATAATGAGAGGCTGGCCTGAATAAATTTCATTAGTAAGAAAAGAAATATTCATCCTTATTTTTTCCTGGATGGAAGTAAGCTGGTTCCAAGGTTTGATGTATGAAGCTGACTGATATTAGTTCTCGATTAAATGATAAGATGAACTGGTTAGACAAGAATCACATCTAAGAATATGTAAAGAGTCATGAACATTGACTCAATCAGGACAAATAGTACAGAACTGTGCCATATGCAGTTTGTTTCATAAAAGTCCAAAGGAAGACTGATAACATTCCCAATACCTGTGGAATTGCGAAGGTATATGTGTATATTACTGTTGCAAGTTCCTCGAAATAATCAAATTGATGGACAAAAGTGCAGGTGTGATTAATGCATAAATTTAAATTCTCAAACAAGTTGATGCCAGATGTCATATCTTAGAGTAGACCACAATATAAAAAGTTGGGATTTTAGAAGGGTTTTGTGCTAGTGGGATGTTAGATATGGTCCCATCTGAACTGTTTACATTTGAAATTGGCAAATGGACAAAGACCTGTAACAAAAACTGTAAGGGTAATCTGTCTCAGTTTTGGAATATAGGCATACTCCATTGCAGGGATGCAATTATCTCACTGCCTCGATAGTTAATGGGCAGAAACACAAAAAGTAGAGTACTAATCCTCTTTGTCTACTTTACTGATGCCTAAAAACTCAATACAAAGTAAAAAACAAAAAAAAATGATGGCGCAAACCCAGATAACTGAAAAATACAATTCCTGCCTTTGTATCAGAAAGGGTGGGAAGCTGAACGTAAAATAAAAAAGCAATTGCCATGGGAAGACAAAGTAATTGGTCAGCTGGCTGAACAAAGATCCTTTGTTGTTAATGTGGAAGATGAATAGTTGTATAAAAATAATTGTATACATTTTTGTTAGATAAATGCATCAAAACTTTTCCAGACTGGCAGCTAGCACCACCATTGTTGCATTTATTTATTTTATTTATTTAGCATTTGTTTACCATGAAAGTCTGACTTGGAATGAGTCAGTTTTCAGTGGAGGCCTGGGAAGGAATGCTCTAGACACGCATGTCTTTGTAATGTGGGAGGAAACCCACACAAATGCAGAGAGGACATACGGGCTCCGCACAGAGACAACCCAGCTGAGAATCGAACCTCAGAACCTCTGCTAAGAGGTGACAACTCTAATTCATGTGCCATCCACATGAAAGTAGAGGTCTTCAAATTTGTGATAGAAAAGAGGTACAGAGAGAAACTTTTCAGTTTCAGACTCTGTGTAAAGTGGAAATATAGCAAGAACTTTGCCTTAAAGGAAGACCAAATGTCTAGAGTAAATAGTGCCTTTAAGTACTGCAGATATACATGATCACTGAAACAAAATGAAAGATATTGTGAACAGTTTAAGGATTAAGTGTAATATATAAGGACTGAAAATTGCAGACAAGCATTGTTTATTATAAAAGCCAATTTACCAGTTTATATAATGTGTGCTACCTTCTAAAATATGAATTTTTGTAAGTAGAATAAAAGGGATGCATAGCATATGTAGATTTACTTTTTAAAATGTTAATGCTTAGATCTGGAAGACAGTATCCTGCTATTAATAAATGCATTTCATTCTATAAGCCATTAATACCTCATGAAGGTTGACAACATATACAGAGTATGCACAGTATTATGTTTTATTATTTTTTTATTTTATTTATTTTGCTTATTAGACATCCTGATGAAATTAAGATGTTTCACTTGCTGTTTTCATTTCTGCGTTTGTACTTCTTTGTGCTGCTGCATTTTGTTATTTGTGCTTCCTTTTTCATTTGCTTTTGTGTCTCATCACAGTCCCTGATACAGACATACAATAAACATTTTAGCCTCTGGTAGTATTTTACTGTTACTGAAAGTTAGAGGTTACTAATTTTGGCTGCCAGGCATCTAGTGCGAAGAATGGTTACAACAGTTTCCATCCCTCCCCCAGGGAGTTGAGACAGACATTGACTACATAATCCTCCCTGCCTGACTGATATTCGGGGGCTCAGCTTTTAAATGTATTCAGATCACAGGTGGTACAAGGTCACCATGTACTCTTAAACAGTACGGCTGTAATGTACCTCTAGTGTATGTCGACATTTGCTTGGTTCTAGTGGCAAATGCTTGGTTCTTATGTATAATAATGTCTTGCACATTAATGAAGGTCTAATCAGTTTAACATAAAGAACTTGATGTGATTTTTAGGAACAAATTAAAACACGTTTGCAGCACATAAGGCTAATTTTATTTTGATGTGAATGATGATTTCTGGTACTTGACGGAAATAATTTGTACATTATCTATGGACATACCCACAAGTCTTTTTTATCTAAACATGTCACCAATGAACTAGTGTGTGTGTATGAATGAGGGCAGCTGTACTATGTTAGAAGTAAGTGGAAATGGAAGGCAGTCCTTTGCCCCTGAGAGGTGTATAGTCCTTCAATTTATATGCAGTACTACAACTACTTGAGCTTTTTGATTCTGAAATATGTAGGGCTTCCTAGATGTTACTTTTTATCAGACAGGCAGCAAAATTGTGGTTTGTTAGTGGTCCTTTAAACTGTAGAGTTATGATGATTATGGTTTAATTAGACCAGCATGAAAGCATCTAACGAAGAATACTTTTATAGCATCCTTGTTATTAAAAAAATTAAAATAAAAAACAGAACAAGTCGCAAGTATAGTAGATTTAATTAGCATCTAATTGCTGTTGTGTTTTGTGTCTTTAACATTGGAGCACTTTATGACATACTTTTATGCCGTTTAATTTTGGCTACATTAATATTTTCCATCTACTATGAGAATAAACTCAACTCAACAGTTTGCCATCATTCAGTAAGCATTTATTTATACTTGCTATTCTTTTTTCATTTGTCCCTCCTACTACTTGTTGGCTTAACTACCATATTAGTCCCCAATGTGTACACCTTCGTTGTGGCAGTGAGCAACCTCTTTCAGTCCTTTAGGAAAACATGGCTTCGCTGACAGGATTACCAAAGTTATTAAGGTCATAGTCGGCACTTTCCAGCAAGGCTCATTAGCATAGTGCAACATCATTGGCCTGGTTTTTTCCTGATCTTGTGCTAGATTTGGCCATCATTATGACAGTACATTGAGTTGTGGGTCGCCTTTAGGGGAGCTTGTGTGTTGCTGCATTTCATGTTCCTTACTATAAGTCGTTTGCATCCCTCTGAGAATATCAGCAAGTGCAGTCTATGTCATCTGACAATACAACAAATGTAGTCTCTCTCCAAGTTGAGGAATGGATTTTTTTTTGTCCCCTTAATCTTTATTGATTTGCAGGTGTCATAAATACCTTAATTAAACTGTATTTAGACTAATGCTAATTTACTAATGATGAGTCATTTTCCTTTTTCAGATCAAAGAGTGTGTTTCATCGACTTCCACTGTGGAGGAAGGTGGTTTGGATGAAATTCATATTGATCAAGTAAGCATTTTTTTTCTTTTCATTTCATTTCTTTTTACTTCTGTTTTTAAACAATGTCAGTGAAACATTCCTTTTTGAACATTACTAATTAGTTTAAGACCAAAGATTATGTTTTTCTTTCTTATCAGTGTTTTGTAAACATATCACTTGAGAATTCCACTCCTTAGGTCAGAAAGGGTGGAAACTGGAGGTAAAAGAAGCATGTAAAAGCCGTGTAGGATCTATATGATTTGGCTTTAAACTCTGTTAAAAATCAAGTACTTGCTCTGTCATCCACTTAAGCAAAATGCAGGGCAGACTAAACTTTTAACAATGTTATGTAGAAGTAAACTGGATAGCAATGTTTGATAACATATCCCACAGCCTGATATTACATTTGTTTGTTAGGTAAGATAACTTGTCCTCAGGCCTCTTTAAATGCATGAACTAGGCCACAAGGGTAGGAGTAAATAAAATGTATATGAATAGGTGGTTTAATGCAGACAGTTAACTTGCAATGTTTTGAAAAGTGAAACAGTGGAATAGTTGGGAGAAAATCCATGCAGACATCGGGAGGATAAACAGCAGTCCACAGAGACAGTAACTAAGTATGGATTGAACCTTGGTCCATAGTACTTTAAGACAGAAGCTTTACCACTAAGTCACTGTACCTGAAACAACAGAAAGACAAGCTGTGTTTTTAGTTTGCTCTGTTTGTGTTACTTTTATCTTTCTCCTGTGCTCCTTCTCATAGCCCAGTACCTATCACAGGTCTTCTTGAAGGATTCTGTCGTACAGCCCATTATCCATTCAGGTTATAGTTTCCACTTATCCATTAATACTTCCATGAAAAAGTACCTCCTAATGAACTCCAGGCCAGTAATCTGATAAGCATGCCCCATACACCCCCACCCATTGCATTGTCCCTTAAATGTCTCATGCACCAGTAATATCTCTCTCTTTCTCACATGTCCTCCGGTGAGAAAAGCTTTAGCTCCCTTAACCATTCTTTGTACTCCTTGCCCTCTGTTTTCTGTATTACCATTGTTTAACTTTGTACCTTCTAAATTAGCTTTATTCCGTACGGGCACCACAAAGGAACACAGTACTCTAGACAGGGCCTAAGTGAATCCATGTAGGACTAATGTAGCCTGCCTGTTCCTGGATTCAGTTCCTCTAATAGTTTAGAATGACACTGTACGACTTTGCATGCTTTGCATCTATTGGTTAATTTTCCTGTTAGGACCTCATCAAGGTATTCTTTTTCTGATCTGTCCTTTTTAGGGTGGCTCCTCCCAATTTGTATTCCACTTTGTGATTATTAGACCCAACTGAAGTACTTTACACTGCTCTGCATTAATTCTTAGATGTCTATTTTCAGCCCAGCCTGCTTCACTATCCTTCAGTATTCCTTCATGTTATTCCACAGATAGGTTGATTCTGTTCTCAGTGCCCTTTGCCATATCTGGTACAGGTGTGCCAAACGTGCTCAGGAATGCACTTCAACTGGACTGACTGGACTGGTTGACTGGAGTCAGTTCCTCTAATAGTTTAGAATGACACTTTGTACGGCTTTGCATCTTTTGATTAATTTTCCTGTTAGGACCTCACCAAGGTATTCTTGGGAGGGTGGCCTAATGGTTAAAGTCTTTGCCTTAGAAACACAAGGTGCAGGGTTTGAGTCTCACAAGGGATAATTTGCTAGGCTTACAATGGCTCACAAGGGCAGTTAGCCTAGTACTAACCTATGAACCTAAGAACACATGACCAGTCCAGGAAAAAGTCTACAGCAGTTTGCTAGCCTTTCATGACTTCATTCCTTGCTACCTGCAAGTCAGTAATGACAACACTGCTGCAGTATGGTATATCAGCATACAAAGCGGAACCAAGTCCATCTCTGCAAAGAGACCCTTCTGACAGTACGCAAGTAGCTGGCATATGAGTGGAAACTGGATAGCCCATCGCACCCACTGGACATACCACAGGTAGATACCTTGTCTTTCATTTCATTATTAAACCTCCCAACTTTTTGTTTCCTGACACCTCTTCACAATGATTGGAAAGTAGATGACTTCTCATTCCCATGGACTTATAAAGTACTCTTTGTCTTTTGCTCTGTGATCAAAAAGTGATACTCAGATAAAGGACAGAGATATACTAATAGCTGATTCCTGGCAAAGATAAATGTGATTTTTGTTGACAAACCCAGCCGCTCTTTCTCATTAGTCCTTGCCTCTGTGCAGACCCCTGTTAACCTAGCAATAGAACAAAATACAATACCCCAAAATCAAGATGGTTGAATCTCTGAGCTTGAAGGATACAGTGTCCTATTTTCTAGTCAATTGCCAAGTATCCTAAAGAGAGCAGAAGAACCAACATGGAAGTCATACCTACAGAAGTGGAGCATTTTGTGCAATAGGCTGTAACAAAGTGACTTAATCCTTTGAAGTGTCCATTTCTAGGTATACTACATTATTAAAATAATCTGTCTCAGTGTAACTTGAAATACTTCTGTGTTGTAGTGCATGCATCTTGCCATTTCAATTTGCCTGCAGCCTTTCCAGAAGTAGCAGTCAAGCAATCTGTTGTTGCAGTTTTAAAAGAAGTTCTTCACCTGAGGCCCCCGAAAGGCATATTTCTCCTCCATAAATCCATTTTTCTTGCTGGGGAAATAAATCTACTGCCCTTTGATGCAACTGATATAGCTGATACAAACGAAGAATGCAAAATGTACTTTAATTGTTGCAGTAACATTAGGGAGACGGGTCTCAGGATTACTCTAATATGCAAGTCTGTTTATACATTTATCCAGAATGAAAGGGGTTGATTATTCCCAGAAAGGCAGTCTCAATAAACCTATCCATTCAACTTGCCAGCTTTTTAGTGTAACAAAAAGATTAACTGGGAAGCGTCTGTCATAATTTGGATGTGCACAAGTGATTATATGCTCATAGTGAATGCATTAGTAAGAAGTATACTGGAGGGGTAGGATGGCATAACTGGTTAAGCTAGGATAGTGCAGGAGCAGAGTCAAGTTTTATTTAGGTTGTCTTTTAATAGGTGTTTGAAATTGGAGAGGTTAAATCCAAACCTAATTTGAAAAGAGATAGCATTCCATTTTTAGAGACTGAGTATGAGTAGAGACTTTGGCCAGAGGATTTTTGAGGTCTGTGTAAGCTAAAAAGATGTTTATTAGATTAAAGTGGTCTTATAGGGTAATAAGAACAGAGACTTGGACTAAAAGCATGTCAGTCGTCTACTTTGTGAATAATGCTGTGAGTGGAGATAAGTTGTATGTAATCTTAAGCGGTGAGCTACTTCACACTAAATGGTGAGCTATATTCTGATACCTGCCCCATGAGTTATATTCACTAAGCAGTGTACATTAGACTGTGGCCAAAGGCTACAAGAGTTCCTGTAACTGTCTGCCTCCCAGGGCTTGATTTGTGTGGCACTGACCTTCCACAAACAAAATAATGAAGTTGCAGAAGGTTCTTAAGAAAAAAAAGTAGATATTGGAGAAAAGATCTCTGTAAGAGAAAAGCTTTTCTACTCCCATTTCCAAACTGAGACTTGGATGTAGTTATTATGATGATTGCAAGTTCATAAGTGCTTCTCAATCGAGAATGTGTGTGCTGGCAGCATTGCCTTGCTGACAAAAGCATACTGTTTTATGAGTTACCTTACATCAAAAGTACTGAAAAAACTGACATTCATTAAGTATGTACATGTGAGTTTCTTAAAACCTTAATCAGTACCTTCAAAACCACCTTGATCATTGCAGGGAATAGAAATCCACATCTGAAAAAATTCATCTGGATAACAGGAGAAGTTCACTAAACTCAAATGTTATGATTTAACCTTACAGTGACCTTTTCTCAAAGATCTTCCATTATTTTGAGTACCTTGTAGAGCTGTATTTTATTTAGGAAACCATCTAAACTTTCCCTGCTACCAGTGCTGGATATAAGGGTCTTTAGTTTCCAGGTATAGTTTCCAGGTACAGTCCCCCCACCCAAGTAATGGCCTTGACAAAGGTCTCTTCTAGTGCTTTAGAACCTGGTTGCTGCATATGAATCCTTACTTCCAGACTTCCAAGATGGCTGCATACTAATCAACAGCTTAATTTCAAATCTCCCAGTGTGAAAAATGCAGAAACAAGGGCTAGTAATTCTGCCAGGTTTTGTAAAATTTAGTTACTGGCTAGTAAGTACACTGCCAAGATGCCAGCAAAGATGAAACTTAAAGAGCCTGAAAGAAAATAAAATAGAAAAGGCGAAGAGAAAACATTAATCGGGAAGAATCTTGCAGCTGTTCAGGAAACAGCAGTTCATGTTCCAGCATTGGTACACTAGATGGCTTCCAGTAATTTGGAGGAAAAAATGAAATACAGTGTACTCACAGCTGATTAAAATAAATGAAACATTGAAGGAGTATATTAACTCAAATAACAAAAAGCTGGAAAAAATGGAAGAAGTGTTAAGCTGTTCAGATGAACTGATAAAACTGCAATAATCAGAGGCTGTAATGAAGAAGAAGCTGGCTATGAGACTTCTCAACAAGAGCTATTTCAAAAAAATGATATAATTAGAGGACAGAGCACTTAGAAAAAAACTAAGATTTTCTGTTGTACCAGAGAAACTGAAAGGAAAAAGGCTGTATTAATTTTATGAAGGCACAGATAAGCAACGGGACTGGTATTCTGCAGCAGGATTTGTTAATTGAAAGGGCACAAACCTGGCCACGAGAAAGCATAAAAATTTATATTAGTAAAGATGCAAGCATAGCAGTAGAAAGAGTTGATGCTGACAAAATTCTGGCAGAAGAGCAAAGTATTAAAAGTTGAAGACCATAGAAGGTTTATAGAAAACGATTCAGTGTACATAAGGTAGAAGAAAAGCTATTTTTTCTCAGTAGTCAAGGAGTGTCAAGAAGCAGGTGTGAGATTCCAGCTTATGTCTTCAGAATATTTTTCCTGGAGGGTCAAAGACATTTTTTGATGCAGAACAGGCTAAGGCGGAAACACAAAAGTTTATCCAACAAAAAGTGAGCCAGCAAACAGAATGGGAATCTGCTTCTCATTCTTCTGACATTAAATTTCATAGAGATACTTTGCCAGTGAATCTTTTTCCAATGTTCCAAAGGAAAATGCTTGAAAGAAAAAAATAAAACAGGAGCTTAGAAGAAGAATCCGCTGTACCTTGGACTTGAACCACAGTCTGGTGTTTGGAGATGGAGATGAATAGGCAAAAGATCAGCAACATTGAAATTAGTGAATGCATGTCAGACTATAAAGCATCAATCACATTTGTGAAATATGGCTTTACAAGAAAAAGTGGCTGAGGATTGGACTTTTGTTGACTTTAGCTGAAAAACATATACCCCACTTCACGTCATTAATGTTTAGAAGGGCATTACAAATAAAAAGGTAACTAACTATAAGTAAAACAGCTTTGTGTTCTTAAAAGTATTTGTATAAAACATTGCATGGTATAAAACTGCATGTTGTATATTAAAGCAGATTTGTGTAGTATATAGTCAGGGGCATCTAAAATGAGGGGCTGAGGTTGACTGTTTTTAAGAGTTTTATTGTATGTGACAAAGATACTAAAGTAAGCAGGTATTTAGTGTTTACACTGTAATGCCTATGTTTCTTAAAAAGAGATGAAAGGCTGGACAAAATCATGTTTAATTTAATCTGCTGTAATCTTGGGCTGTTGGGGTGAAGGATGGGGAGTAAAAGTGCACTGATTGTAATATATGTAGAGTTTAGTTGTTTTCTTTTACTTCTGCACAGGTGAATGTCTAGATTAATGCCCTTGGCTTAATATAAAACAATTTTTATGTAAGCAAGCAACTAGGCTTGAAAAATAAGACAACATGGGGAATGTAATGAGAAGGGCTGAGATCTTGCATATGTGATTCTGTTATCTTTTTTTTCTTTCTACAAATACATCTTCAGTATGAGTTAAGTCCGCACCTGAGGGGATTTGTACATTCTGTTTTGTTTCCTTGGGGACAAACTGAGTACATATACAAGCAATTAATCTTGAGAGCATTGTTTGCTGAGGGAAATGTAAAATTAAAAGGTACAAATTTGAAATTATTGGAAATGAATAAGAGTTTTCCTAGCTACCTAAATACTTAAGTGCATTCATTAGAACAGTGTGTAATTTAGTAGTGTTTAAAGACATCCAGTGCCCTTTTTCTTAAAGCTAAAAGCATTTTCTGAAAACACACAAGCTGTTTTTTACATCTGGGAGGAAAATGGAGCTAAGAAAAGAACAGAGCAACCAGTGTAAGTGGGAGCATAGGCTGTAGCTTGTGCTTTAACATGGATAACCTTAATTTTAGGTTAGGTAATGCATGTGGGTGCGGCTGGCATTTTGGAACAATTATGCCTGTCAGGGGGAGTTAAACTTCTTTATTTGATGGTGTACATAGTTTTGTGTGTTGTTAATAGGTTATGGGGGTGTTCTGGTGTGTGTTTAGTATTTTGTTTAATGGTCTTCATTACAACAAAAAGTCTTAAAATGTTCATAGGCTCAAATGGAGATGACAGGAAACAATTGTATAAAAGATCAACCTGCCAAGCATTAGCATGTGCATATAATACAAAAGTTGGAATTACATTTAAGAAAGCTGTCACGTATAATAGGTGGGAATAATGACTTCTTACCATAATGGCTACACTATCCATATTGTTTTGGAACCTAAATGTTCCCACAGATGTGCACAAAATGTTAAGAGCATTGAATTATAGTAAGAAATATAGAGTTCAAAGGATACATGTTTGGAAATAAATGAGCATGTGAATTTGATAAAGAAAAGATTTCAGGATGAATGTTCAACAGAATATCAGGGACAAAGGGAAAGTGGAATAACCATATTAATTGCTAATAGAAGAGATTTTTTGACAGTAAGAGGCTACTGGCAAGGGAGGAGGATTACACTGGCATGTATTTATATTCTCCCTAAAACTGCTATTAAGAAGCTTAAGAAATTTTTGAGAGAAATAATCAGCTTTCAGCAGGGAATATTACTTATAAGTGGAGGCTGGAACTTGATTTGCAATTGTGAGGATGTATCTGGGGGACCTAGAAGAGAAAATATAACAAAAGAGCCTAGATTTGTCAGGAAGTTTATGAAATAGTTGGTATGAAAGACATGAATTCAGCAAGAGGAACTCTGATATAATTTACATATTATTCCCCAAGGTAAAATAACTGGGCTAGACTAGACAGAAAGTGTATATCACATGAAAATGTGCATTTAACTGAAAGTTTCAACATATATTCAATAAGTAAGATAAGAATCTTTGCCAAGGTAAAAAAAAATACTAACTCATAACAAAACCTTGGATACCATGCCACAAAACCACAGGAAACTGAAAAGAGCTTTAAAACGAGCTATAAAACATGGGCAAAAACAAAAACACCATAAGGCAACAAAATTGGTTATTTGAGCATTTTCACCCCAAGTTTTATTTAATCGGAAGTTCTTCAGAATAAATAGTAAACCCTGTAATCACACTTAAATATACAAAAGCCCACCAAATCAATTTAAAAAAATCAAACTTTATGTAAAAATCACATGACAAAAGACTTGGTCTTGTAAGAAAAATCAAATGATTGAAAATCCCATGTTAAAAACTCACAATGAATTACTCTTGTTTAACTATTCTAATAAGAAATATACTACAAATAATATATTACAATAATAAGTATTATATTCATTTTTATTAATATGTTATTTATAATAACCCTAGTATAAGAAGGCATTTAATAGTAATACTTTCATCAAGGCCAGTGAATTTGCCATTTTAATTCCCTGCCTTCAAGAAAATGATTGGACCCATGAAAACACTGATCTTAATTGACCTGTTCCAAAACAAAAACCTGGAACTTCCTAAAATGAAGATATTCTAAACTATGTCTCACTAATGCATTCAAAGATTCTTTGTTTTTAATAGCTGCACAATGTTCTCATACCCTAAAACATAATTCTCTAATACTTTTGTAAGAGTAAAATGCAGAACACATACAATGCAATGCCAGTTACATTATATTGGAACTACGACATGTGTACCTACTCCTGGCTACAGTGATGTAATTCAGATGTTCAAAATAAACAAAATTTGAATTGCTCATAAATCTACAGTGTTTACAGTTGGCACAACTAAAGGTGCCAACTGAATTCCCCCCCCAATTTTTTTCCCTCCCAGGATCATATTCTAACAAAATGTTTAAATTCAAAGACTTCTTAAAAACAAACATAGGATTCTCTCCTAGAATGCTGGAAAGTTGAGAATTACGAAAAATAATTTTCCAATTTGAACAAATAACCTTTCTGATTATTACCATCAGTAGATATGGCTAATGGGAAGGCTAACGTCTTATCAATCAGGTTGTTGGACTTATGTTGATTAACTACTGTAGGATGTGTTAATAAAGGAAAAAAAAATCTGAAAGATCCCTTAATACTCCATTGATAATCTTGTCAAGTTGCTCTAATGGGTAGTCTCAATATAAAAGACATTGTTTAATAAATTGCATCTCTTGACCAAAGTGGGCATTGTCGCTAACTAAGCGACTGGCTCAAATAAGTTGTCCTCTAAAGTTACTTAGTTTCATACATTTGGGATGGTAACTGTGGCAGTGTGAATAATTATTCCTAAATGTACCCTTCCTGTAAGTAGAACTGATGAATTTGTGTTCTATTAAATTCTACAGTTACATCTAAAAAAATTAATTTCAGTACATTTTCCACTCAGTATAAATTTTAACCAAAAAATGCTGTTATGAACTTGGTCCAAAAACTCATTAAGGACATCATTTTTACCTCTCCATATAAAAAAATAAATCATCTATGTACCTTTTATAAAAGCTTACAAAATGAAAAAAGAGGTAAATTAACTAGAAAAGTTTCTTCCCACCAGCAGAGAACAAGGTTTGCAAATGCGGGGGCAACCTTGGGCCCCCATAGCGTCACTCGTGGTCGATTCAGATGAGGAATTCCTTGATTATTCATCCCAGATTCTTTCCTCTTTAGACTATGGTTCTAAGGAACAGGAATCCACTAGTCCTGCTTCTCAATCTCCAGACACCCAGCCCCCTTCCCCAAAAAAGTGATAGGTTTTAAAGGGTGCCTGAGGATTGCAGATTTCTTTGCAGATGTCCTTCAGCTGACCTCTCTGTGGTGTCTGTGGCATCTGAAAAGCCATCACAATTACTGCCTTCTGCAAAGCTGCTTCCTTCTGATAAAGACAGTAGGACTATGAAAAGGCTAGGTAAGAAGGTTTATACCTCTGCTACCTTGGCTTTTAGGGCTGCCAATTACCATACACATATGTCCAGATATATTTTGGCTCTTCTTTCCCAGGCCTGTCAGGTTATTTCTGGCCTTCCTTATTCTGAAGGGAAGACTTCTGCTATTTCTTTGTTGGGGACTTCTTCGGTGGCTCACCATTCTAGAGCTGTTGCAGTAATAAGGAGATATTCCTGGCTTTGGCTTCAACCTTTGCCTGAAGATATTAAGGCTAAGTTGATGGATACTCCTCTGGATAACAAACACATATTTGGTGCAGCTGCTGATTTGTTTAAATCTCTTCAGGATAAGGGCAAGGCCTTGCAGGTACTTATGTGTTTGTTTGTCCTGTGCCTGAGTTTCAAAGAAATTACTCTAATAAGCTGGCCTTTGTTCATAGGCAGTCTCGCCCTGCGCCCAAGGGTAGGGGGGGGTAAAAGGATTCCTTCTGCTAAAGCTGCCCAGACTGTTGTGACCCAGAAATCTCCCTTTCCTGACAAACTAGATGCTGTCTGACTATCATGTTCTTCTCAGCCAGGGGTGGTTCAGGGTGTCTTTACTCTGGGAACTCATGAGGAAGTTCCAGTTTCCTCAAAGAGGGAAGGGGTTCTACTCCAGAATGTTTGTTTTTGGCTCTCTGGAAAGAGGGCACTTGGAGGCCCATTCTAGATCTCTCTCATTTGAACACCTTTCTGAAGATCCTTTCCTTTTGGATGTTGTATCTTCAGACTTTGACCCCTCTCCTGCTTCCTCAGGCTCTTATAGTGTCTCTGGACCTCAAGGATGCTTATCTTCACATTCCTATTAATCCCCTTTTCAGGAAGTTTTTATGTTTCTCTCTTGTTTCCTGGTATTTTCAGTTCTCGTCTTTGCCCTTTGGCCTTTCTACTGCCTCAGGGGTATTCACCAAATGCCTCTCTCCTGTGATTGCTTTTTCCAGGCCAAGGAGGATACAATTTTTCCCCTACTTAAATGATCTTCTGCTTCAGGCATCCTGTCCAGAGATTCTACTGTAGCATCTTCACTTTGCAATTTCTGTTCTGCAAAGCCTGGGGTTCACTATAAAATTTCCAAAAGTCCTTTCTGAATCCTTCACAGGATCATGTATATCTGAGGTGCATGGTCCAGACTATTCCAATGCTGGCCTTAATCACAGCAAGGAGATTTCTGAGAGCTCTAGGTTTTATGGCCTTCACCATTCACACACGACATAAAGGAATTACAGCTTTTGTCTGACATTTAGAACTTGTACAGTCAGAACAACACCTTTACTGTGCTTATTTTAGTATTTAGTTGTATATTGCTTGTGTGATTTTTTTTCTCATAGAATTTGATTTAAGTTCTCTTTGAATTCTGTGGTTACTGATTTTGAGTATTCTTTTCTTTTATAATTTTTTATTCGTTTGAATATGGATTCCATAAGTGAGTATGCCATTAAATGATTTGCTAAGGCACAAATATCTTGTACAGTGTAATAAATTATATGCATATTTAAAGGTAACACGTTATAACACTAGTGATCTGTGTTCCTCATGTCAAAAGTTGGATGATTTCCTTATTATTCGAAGTAGATGTAGACATACTGATGATGATTAAATGTGAGCAATTGGCATGGCTTGGAGAACTGTAGTTACATATATTAATGACTGGACTGGTGAGATAAGTAATGTTAGACAGAGAGCAAATAGAACACATTTAGGAAATAATGCATTTATTGTCAGTAAAGATCACTCAACCCCTATGAAACAAGAGGATGTCCCTAACAGCTTTGGAATTCTGGATGCAAGTATTCAGCAATCTAAGGATTAAGAGCATTTAGAAGGAAACAAAAAAAAAAAAAAAAAAAAAAAAAGGAAGAAGTTCACAACAAATAACAAGGGAGAAAAATAAACTGATAAATGTCTGTAAAGAGAATACATAAAAAGGACACTGCTTTATGTAACACACAGATTACAGGGGATGATAACATGTTTCTATCAGAAAACCTTTAGCCTATAGAAAAAGGCATCATTTTTCCAAAACAACAGAAAAAAGCATACTTTTTCCAAAACAGAAAGAAGAAGGTAGAGGCAAAGGGCTGGTGAAAAGGAAGAAATCAAAATTGAATGTGGAAGGACTGAAGAACATTATTGTAAGAAAAAAAGAAGAGAAAGACCGATGTTGACTACATGGCCCAAGCTGTGGATGTACAAAGCCAGCTGGATGAGAATTGTATGCTGGCAAATCTAGTACCCAATGAAAATGGTGGAATTAATAAGAATAATGGTGATGAAGATCATTCCTTTGTAGCAATCGATAGAGCAGATATTACTGTATTAGAAGCTGAAGATTCTTCAGATCTTCTCAGAAAAGATATTCTTGTAATTGGAGATTCAGTTATTAGAGGAACTGATACTTACATTTGCAGAGAAGGTAATGAACATCAAAAAATGTTATGCTTGCCAGGAGCAGAAATAGAAGATGTGAGACAAACCTTGGAATTCCTCAATGGAAGGAAGTACGGATCTGTTTTCATTCATGTCGGTACAAATGATCTCATCTGCAAAGACTCCCTGGCTGTAAGTAGGAAACGTACAGCTCGCTTAGATGGTATAGCTTATACTGGTGTTAGGACATATTTTTCAGAAATCACATATAGAAAGTATAGTCAGGTCACTGTGAATGAAAAGATTTTTTGAGTAAATACCTAAATGGAAAAAATGTCCCGTTTTAAAAAAAAAAATGGAAATCTGTAGAACATCTAAGCCTAGTTTTGGGCATGTGTTCAGACAGGATGGCATGCATTTGTCAAGATCAGGGAAGATAATTTTTGCAGCAGATATTTTGCAATATTTGACGAACACTAGGCAAGATTTTTGCCACGTCAAACTTTTAACAGTCCACAGACAGCAACATTCGATGCATTTCCGATGATTGCTAATGCTAGGGGCTATAAAGTTCTTTATTGGAAAATTTGCTACATTTCCACAAGATTGGTGTTATTGTTTATGAAACATGGTTAAAGATCAATGACTGGAAGCCAGTTATGTGAAGGTATAAATGTTTTTACTGTAACAGACATTCTAACAAAAAATAAGGTGGAGGTGTTATGATAGAGGGATTAAAGATGGTTATGAGACTTGTGAGTACTACATGTTCAGTGATGACACCAATACTACAGACTGTGTAAATGTGACAATAAAGATGACCCTGAAATATATAACAATTGTTGGAGTGTACAGACTACCAGTCAGGTGCTGATGACCTAGAGGAATTCATACATTTCTTGCAAGACACACAGGAGGGAAGAATATTAACTGGGGACTTAAATTTACCTGAAACAGATTGGAATAATATCGATTCACAACATTAGTAAGGAAATTATTCACAATGTATGCTCAGAATAACAAGTTCTTCAGATTGTTTAAAAAAAAACACCAGGGAACAGAATGTAGTAGAAATTGTTTGTGTTACTAAAGAAATTACTATTACTTCAGGTTTTACCACTGTGGTTGTGCAGTGATCATGGGTTTATAAAGGTTAATTGAAATCTAACCAATGCACAGAAGATTAATTACAGATTATATGGAAGCAAAACAGTCGCTATGTAAAATTAACTGGAGTGATGTGTTCAGTGAAAAAGCTGCAGATGGAATCTGTAACGTTTTAAAAGAGAAATTGTTTAAGTACAAAAAATCAGGATCTAGGCATACAACATCAGGGGGATATATTTCCTAAGAATGAGATACCTGATTTAGGTGTGAGACAGAAAAGATAAGAAATGGAAGAGAGGTCGAACTACAACTTTGAAAACTGAAATAAAGCTGGACAAACAAATTAAGCATAGTGTGAGACAAGATCAAGAAAAATATGAAGAAAATTTATATAAAGATGTTGAGTATGATAGGAAACCTTTTTATAGATACATAAGATGTGGAAGGAGTAAAGACATACAAATTGACAAACTGTGTGTAGATTCTAAAATTTATTATCAGACACAAACCATTATAGATATATTTACAAAATCCTAAATCAGTTTGGCTGCACAAAGGGGTTGATAAGTTGCCCTAGTGACATCCAGGTAACTTAGTTACTGGAATCAAATTAGATTGTATTGAAAAAGAACAGTGCAAACTGGATCCAAACAAAACACAGGAAAGAGAATAAATTAATAATAATGACCTAAGAACACTTCAGCAGGAACTTAACAGTACCATTATATCTGTTATTTACTATGTCATGTAAATATGGGAAGATTCCTCAAGATTGGAGATGTGCATTTATTAAACCTGTCTTTAATAAATAAACTCAGCACACGGCAAGTGGCTTCCATGCACAAAGTCCCTTTAATTCTGGTGAAAAACTTGATAAAACACTTTAAAAAATACCACAAAATAAAAGCTAAAAGGTTAACTGATTTCATCTCTTAATTTTACATCTTCAGAACTGCGAGCTGCTAACACAGTAGCTTAAAATAGGCTTTCAAAAACGTGCGCTCCTCAAAAAAAAAAACAATCAAAACTAATATTCAGATAAGGAGTACATGCACCCTATTAAAAGTCTACTAAGTAACATAACCAATGATCACAATACTTGTGATAACCAATGAGAAAAGCAACTTTGGCAATTCAACCAATGGTAGCAGTGACAAAAAATAATGTACAGATGAGCAATACATAAACAACATAGGCTACCTCTTACCCAATCAAAGATCCAGAATGGTAAAATGGACCAATAGAAAAAGAGGCCACAAGGACCAATAATATGGGCAGCAGCAGAATTTTACCCAGTGATGATAAAGTCAACTGAAAAAGTCAAACAGCTGATGAGATTTGAACTCATAACTCCTGGTTTACAAAGCCAGTGCTCTCACCCCTGAACTACAGTGTCAAAGTTTACTGGATTGTAACTTTAACTCACTCTGTGCCACCGGTTCAGTGTTCTGTATGCAGAAAATTGATAATGCCTTGAATCATAGAATATAGCAATACAATTATGGTATCCAACAGAATGACAGTAAGAGTGTTTTAGCTAAGCATTCCATTTTATGTGTTGATTTTTGGTTCTTTGTTTTCTCTGTGATTGAACAGATCAATGAGGGAGCCTTTGTGGGTGATTGGTGGACAAGACTTTCGAATCGTGATTTTTTTTGGCAGCTGAAGTTGGATGCTAGTAACCTCCCTGCTTTGAATGAGAACATTTCAGTTTTTAGCGAGTTAAAGTTACACTCCAGTAAACTTTGACACTGTAGCACAGGGGCCTCATAAACCAGGGGTTATAATTTCAAATCTCATCAGCTGTTTTACTTTTTCAGTTGACTTTATTATCATTGGGTAAAATTTTACAGCTGCCCATATTATTGGTCCATTTTACCATTCTGGACCTTTGATTGGGTAAGAGGTAGCCTATGGGGTTTATGTATTGTTCACCTGTATATTAGTTTTTTGTCATTGCTACCATTGGTTGAATTGCCAAAGTTGTTTTTCTCATTGGTTATCACAAGTATTGTGATCATTGGTTATATTACTGTTAGAAGACTTTTAATAGGGTGTATGTACTCCTTATTTGAATATTAGATGTTCATCGTGCATACAGCTGCAGTCATAACAGATGGGTTTTCCTGCCTTCAGGCGGGTCCTCGGTCGGCCGAATTCCAAAGTCTAGGTCCGGCGTCGGATGTCGTCGCTTCTTCCCTGATGTCAGTGCTACAGGGGTATAAAAGAACCAGTCGACGCCATTTTCTTCAGTCTTTCTTGCCGCGCGGTGCCCGAAGCAGAAGCAGTTCGCAAGAGCCGGTCAGCCAGCTCCTGAGATTACGAATATTTTTCAACCGAAGACTTCTTGAAAGCTAAGTACCCCGTTGGGGAAACTTTTCTTGCCTCAGACCGATGTCAGACAAAGTTAATAATTGCATTTCATGTGGGAAGCAAATACCGCATAAGGATTTCCATTCCCTCTGCATTCCTTGCTTAGGCCCAGACCACGACGTCTCGGCCTGTTGTTTGTGTGCTACATTCAACAGACGCACTATTAAGCATCGGGCGGAGTTCGCCAAACACTATTTTGGCAAAAAGTTTAATTACATTATGTCGTCGGATAATCCGACTACAGTTTTGAGTAAAAGACGCAAAGATAAGGACCGACATACGAGGTCCGCGACTTCTACCGACACCACGCTAAAGCCGACTACAGCTGCCTACGCAGCCCCTGACTACCGATGACACTTCATTAGCGGTGTCTTCTGTACCCGAGGTCGCAGGCTCTTCGGCCCACACCCCGACTACAGATACCGAAGCCACTCTTGGCGGGGAAACTCAGAGTTTAGACAGGCCTGCCACCTCTCAAGGTGACTTCAGGCTTTCTTCTTCTTTTTCCATTAAGGCTTACACTAAATCTAAAGCAGCCATGCATTCTAAAAGACAAGCTCCACAGGGCCCCTCTCAAGGCCCCATGCCTAAAAAGCAGATGCTCAAAATGGCTGAGGATTTGATTACTCTTATCAGGGGTTCTCAACCCCCCTCGGACAAAAGGCCCAGAGTGGAGGAAGAATACCCTTCCTCGGACCAGGCCTCCATTACTTCAGAGCATTCTGAGGACCAGGAACATTCATACTCCCCTTTTGAAGATTCTGATGCAGAGGAGTCCATTCCCTCTGTCTCCCCCCCCTGAGGATTACTCTTTTGGGGAAACCTTGCATACCTTGAGGGAACACTTCCACTGGGAAGGCCAAGAGTACTCAGACTCCAAGAAAAGGCTCAGGGATTTCCTCTTGCTCCCTCAGCACAGGCCTCTTGGCAGTACCTCCTGTCTTAGATATATTAGATGATGTGTATTAGATGATGTGTATTCGGAGGCCAGCCTTAACCCAGATTCTTTACCTCCAGCTCCAGTCAAGCCTGACAGGTATTACCGGGTTCCTGATTCACACCAATTCCTATACAAAAGCCATGCGGCTGACCCAGAAACTATTTCACAGGGTCCCAAGGGAATTAAGGCCTCCACTGCCAAAAATCCACTACCTTCAGAGAGAGATTCCAGAGCATTAGAAAGGTGGGGTAAAAAGGTATACACCTCGGCCACCTTAACCATGAGGGCATTAAACTGTCAGTTCCATATGTTAAAGTATCAACAGTTTTTGTTATCTCAGTTGAAAAGTAAAATGTCGCAACCTGAACAGCCAGACTTGAAGGAGTTGCAGGATTTGTTGCATAGTGCAGAGCAAGTGGGTAAACATACCTTGCAATGTGATTTTGATGCTTTAGAGGCCTCATGTAGAGCTGCTGTTACAGGATCAGTCATACGTAGACATGCTTGGCTCAAAGAGCAAACCTTACCAGATCATGTCAAAGCTAAATTACTAGATGCACCTCTTCAAAAAGATGTATTGTTTGGTGTTAAAGCTGAGGAGGTATTAAAGAAAATGGAGGAAAAGGCAAAATCAATGCAAACAGTGAAAGATTTCCTTCAGGTACAACCTCCACGTTTCAGTAGAAATTGGCCTTCAAAAAATTGGTCCTTTCCAGCCACGGACAGACCTCAAAGAGGTAGATACAGGCGCCCGAGGGGTAGATGGCAATCTCAAGGATCATTTAGAGGCAGACAATGGCAAACACCTACACCAAGAGGTGGTGAGGATAGTTCACAGCCATTCAGAAAGCAGACCCAATGACTTTCCCCTTTGCATGCCAAGCAAGGCTCAAATGGCAGCACCTTTAGGTGGAAAACTGGCATTATTTTCGAAAAATTGGCACATTGTCACAAAAGACAAATGGATCTTGGACATTATAGACAGAGGCTACAGATTCCACTTTCACACCCTTCCAAAAATGAGAGGCATGCCAAACCTGCCACCAAATCAAAGGGCAGAGGCACAAAAACAAATTTCAGATCTCATGGACATGAAAGCTATTCAAGAGGTACCTGCACAAGAACAGGGTCAAGGCTTTTATTCCAGACTATTCCTGGTACCAAGGAAGGGCAAAGATTGGAGACCTATTTTGGACCTATCCATCCTAAACACTTATTTACTCGTACCAAAATTCAAGATGCTCACATTACAGCAGCTTCTTCCCATGCTGGGCAAGGAGTGTTGGCTGGTAACATTGGACCTCAAGGAGGCATACCTGCATAACCCAATCAGACAAGATTGCAGAAGATACCTCAGATTTCTTGCAGGTTCAATCCATTATCAATTCTCTGCATTGCCCTTTGGCTTATCTACTGCGCCCAGAGTGTTCACGAAATGCCTGGTATCAGTAATTGCCTTCTGCAGACTTCAAGGGATACAAATATACCCATATTTGGATGACTGCCTGATCCAAGCGGACAGCAAACACACTCTTCTAAAGCACCTGGCGTTTGTAATAATGTTGTTGAATTCTCTGGGATACACAGTCAACAAAAAGAAATCAAGACTAATACCCTCTCAAACAATAATTTTCCTGGGTGCCAGCTTGGATACAAACACCCAGATGGCCTACCTCACGCCAGAGAAACAAGGGCAAGTAACTCAATACTTTAGAAAACTGGCAACCTTCACCAGGCTGACTGCAAGGAAAATCCTGCAGGCTCTGGGATTCATGGCATCTTGCACCCTGCTAATCCCATGTGCAAAGCTGCATATGAGGAAACTTCAATGGTACCTAAAAAACTTATGGTCTCAACACAGCCACAGTTTGGAAACAATTATACCACTGATTCCATGTCTTCAAAAGGAATTTCTGTGGTGGGCTCAAGCATGCCAAAGAAACATAGGTCTCCCATTCTGCAAGCCTCAAGCAAATCAAGTCATCACAACAGACGCCTCAGACTACGCCTGGGGGGCGCACATGACAGATTGGTGCATTCAGGGCAAATGGTCACAAAAAGAAAAGCACCTACACATCAATCAAAAGGAAATGCTAGCAGTAATAAATGCTATTATGGCTTTCAAAGACCTACTGCATCCAGGCCAGCTATTGATAAGGACAAAACACCACAGTGATGTGGTACATAAACAGGGAGGAACCCATTCATACCCCCTATGCAGGCTAGCCATGTCTCTTTGGAACATGGCTCTGGAATTACAAATCCAACTTCAAGCACAGTTCCTGCCAGGCAAGGAAAACATGCTGGCAGACAACCTGAGCAGAAATATGACAGATCCACACGAATGGAAGTTGCATCCTCAGGTTTTTACAAAGATAATTCAAGCATGGGGAAGGCCAGACATAGATCTATTTGCCACCCACAGAAATTACTAATTGACAAAATTCTGCTCAAGGACCTTTCATCCACAGGCCTGGAAAGTGGACGCACTCTCTTTCAGTTGGACAGCAATGACAGTTTATGCCTTTCCACCTCTTCCTCTGCTGCCAAAAGTTCTATTAAAAGCCAGAGCAGACAGACCAAAGATGATTCTCATTGCTCCAGACTGGCCAAGACAACACTGGTACCCACTCCTGAGGAGCCTGAAACATTCCCCACCATGGGTCTTGCCTCTAATGCCTCTTCTACTGACTCAGCACAACTTCAAAACACTTCACAGTCAGCTGAAAACACTCAATCTGGCCGCATGGAGGATTCCTTAAATTCACAACAGACCCTACTCTCCAAGGAGGTGCAGGATGTCATTTTGGAGGCCAGAAGACCTTCTACTAGAAAAGCCTACTCCGCAAAATGGAAACGGTTTTGTGCCTGGAATCAGAAAAAGGGTCCGAATCCTGGAATACTGAATTTACCTCAAATATTACAGTACCTAGCTGAGTTGCTAAGCAGTGGACTTTCATTCTCCTCCATCAAAATACATGCCTCAGCCATTTCTGCAGAGTACAACACTGATCCTCCTTTATTCTCTCACCCTCTCTTAAGACAGTTCCTCAGAGGGGCTAAGAATATAAAACCCCCAAGGAAGCAACCAATACCTGCTTGGGACCTCAATTTCATTCTAGAAAAACTGACCCTGCCTCCTTTTGAGCCAGCTGCTTCAACAGAACTGCAATATTTGTCATGGAAAACAGCCTTCCTTCTAGCTATCACCTCAGCACGCAGGGTTTCGGAACTACAAGCCCTCATGGCTGTGCAGCCTTTCATCATTTTCCATCAGGACAGAGTTTCCTTACGAACCAATCCTTCCTTTATGCCAAAGGTAGTATCCAGGGTTGCCTTGAATCAGGCTATCCACTTACCTACCTTTTACCCTAATCCACAAAACAAAGGGGAGAGACTACTACATTCCTTGGACATTCACAGACAGCTCCGTTACTATTTGGACAGAACAAAGCCTTTCAGAAAATCAGAGCAACTCTTTGTGTCCTATGCTACAGGTGCTCAAGGGAAGCCTATTTCCAAACAGACAATCTCAAAATGGATCGCCCACTGCATACGCTTTTGTTACTCTTTTCATGGTAAGACTGTACCTACAGGCATCAGATCTCACTCAACAAGGGCCACAGCTACGTCTGCAGCTTTCCTCAGGGGGGTTCCTACCAAAGATATTTTGGAAGCAGCCACTTGGAGCTCTGTACATACTTTCTCCAAGCACTATCACCTACCATTATACTCCAAAACTAGAGCGGGCTTTGCCACTGCAGTCTTGCAGGGCATACTGGCTCCTCCTAGTTCCACTTAGTGCCTACCACCCCTTCATTAGCTTTGGGATTCTACCCATCTATTATGACTGCAGCTGTATGCACGATGAACATAGTACAGTTTTGTACCTACCATAAATGTAGATGTTCGAGTGCTAATACAGCTGCAGTCCAGGTTTCCCTCCCTCCTTCCCCTCTTGAGACAGACCTAATGGCTAACACCTCCTCATACAACCTTATTGGGGTATTCTTTTATGGTGTATTTGCTTGCAACTACTGTTTTTTCATTATATTGCATTGCATTATTACATATATTTATGTTTTGCCTTCCTTCTGGGGGCACCTGACATCTGGGGCAAGAAAAACTGAAGAAAATGGTGTCGGCTGGTTCTTTTATACCCCTGTCGCACTGACGTCAGGGAAGAAGCGACGACATCCGACGCCGGACCTAGACTTTGGAATTCGGCCGACCGAGGACCCGCCTGACGGCAGGAAAACCCATCTGTTATGACTGCAGCTGTATTAGCACTCGAACATCTACATTTGTGGTAGGTACAAAACTGTACTTTTTGATTGGTTATTTTGAGGGGTGTGTGTTTTTGAAAGCCTATTTTAAGCTTACTGTGTTAGCAGCTAGCAGTTCTGAAGATTTTGAATTCATAGACAAAAGCGCTCAACCGTTTAGCTTTTATTTATTTATTTATTTATTTATTTTTAAGTGTTTTATCAAAATTTTCAGTGGAATTAAAGGGACTTTTGTGCATGGAAGATGCTTGCTGTGTACTGAGTTTATTTGGGGTAGTGGATTTGGTTCTTCTAAGTCTGTCTTTAAGGGATTAAAGTTTAGTAGGACAAACCCAGAGTCATATAGATCCTTAAGTCTACTTTCATGTTGTGGAAAAATAATGAAGAAGGTAATATTGGATTGGTTATTGTCAGAAATGGATAGGTTGGGACTTAAACCCATGTATCAGCATGCATATGTAGAAAATAGATCTATTACTTCTGTAACATGATGTCCTATAACAATATAATAACAGCTATGAATGAAAAATTGTGCTGTAATGTAATTTATATAGATTTAACTAAAGCATTTGACAAGGTCATACACAAAACAGTGATCAGTAAATTAGAACAGCTAGGTATCGGTGTACTCTTGATGAGATGGATAGCTGCATGGCTTACAAATGGGACATGGCAAGTATCATACAGTTGGACAGGTGCAATTATTGGTTGCAGTCAGGGTATCCCACAGGGCTCTGTCCTAGGCACTTAACTTGTTTAGATTGTATGTTTCAGACCTTTTTTTCATCTGAGGTGTTCTACAGTCTATATGAAGATGACCTGAAAAAGGGTAAACTGATTGCATGTTACATGATAACACACGTTTGCAAAATAAATTGATTAAATTGACCATTTGGGCACATGAGAATAATATGCTGATAAATGCATTGAAAACAAATCATGTGAGATTTGGGATGCTTAAATTGAAAGGTGACTATTTAATACAGCACACAGTGATTGAAACTGTAGCTTCATTTAAGGACCTGGGTATATGGGTAGATCCAGCTTTGAATTTTACTAATCATATCAACCAATTGGTTAATGATATTTATAGAACTATAGGCTGTATAAAGAAATGTATAAGGTCTAGGAAATCAGAAATGATGAAGTCATTGTTAGTTAGTTACATTAGACCCAGACCTGAGTATGGAATAACAATATGGAAACCGTATAAGAAAACAAGAATGAGTAAACTGGAAAGAGTACAGCGGTAATATACCAAGGGCTTCCATGGATGTGAAACTTTGTTATTATGAAAGACTGAAATATCTGAACTTTACAATGTCTCTTAGAGATATTTAAGAGGCGATCTTATTCAGGTATGTAGGGCATTTAAAGAAAAATATCTCTGGGGATGTTTGGGGTTATCAAAAAGTACTACAGAGTCATCTAGCAATCTGTGTAGAAGATTGTATATAGGAATGAGAAATGTATTAATTGGTTGTCTGAGAGCAGCTGATGCATGAAACAGACTACCAAAATTGCATTAAAGCAAGTATTAGTTTAGATATTTTTAAGAACAACCTGGACACTCGTGGGAACAAGTGTTTTGGTATATTAGCAGGCTAGAAGGTCATTAATCCCCATGCTTGAAGTATTTGTATGTATGTATTCCTGTGCTCCATTTTACCAAACCCCACATGAGAAAACTTCAGTGATTTCTAAAGTCAGTTTGGCTTCAACATTTTCATCCACAGGACTACTTAGTTCCTCCTCTTCCATTCCTCAAGTTGGAATTTCCGTGGTGGATTCAGCAGTTGGCTGTCAATCCAGGGCTCCCTTTTCATACTCCTCTTCCCAGTCAGGAGCTGTTCACAAACACTTCAGACATGGGATGGGGTCATCCTTCTGCTCTCTAAAAGTGCAGGGTACTTGGTCGCCTCAACAAAGGAAAGACCAAATCATTATCAAGGAAATGAGAGCTCTTCTGCTGGTTCTTCAAGCTTTTCACCTTTTATTCTCCCCAGGGCCTCTCAAGGTGCTTACAGACAATACTACAGTGATGTGGTTTCTCAACAAGCAAGGAGGGGTTGGGGTGAGATCTTACATCCTTTGCAGGCTGGCTCTTCTAGCATGGGAACTAGCTATCCAGTACTGTGTGACACTTCAGGAAGTTTATATTGCCTCGGGTAAGAACATTGTGGCCGATTGTGAGCCAGTCCATAACACAATTCCTTGGGTGGATTCTTCATAGGGATTTGTTTCTGGACATTGTCCACCAGTGGGGTACTCCTCAAGTAGATCCTCTGAATAAACAACTTCCTCTTTTTTGTGCCAGGGTCCCAGATCTGCTGGTCTGAAAGGTGAACGCCCTCTCTTTTTCTTGGAAAGGCATCTTTCTTTGTTTTTCCTCCCCTTCCCCTATTTCCAAAAGTCCTGTTCAAATACGACAGGATGCGCCCAAAATCTTGCTGGTGACTCCTTTTGGCCCAGACAGCATTGGTTCCATCTTCTTCTGCATTTAGGCCAAAGGCAGTCATCACACATTACCTCACAGGGTGGATCTACTCACACAAGACAACGGGTCACTCAATCATCCACACCTGGGAACTCTTCAACTGACATTTTGAGTGATAGAATTTTGATTCAATACAGACACCTTTTTTCTGAGGACATACTTAGGGTCCTGCAGGAGGCCAGGAAACCCACAACTAGGAAATCCAAATAGAAGAGGTTTTTTATTTTATGTCTTTCTCGTAATCTGAATCCACTTTCCGTGGATATTCCTTTGGTTCTATATTATCTGTATGAACTGCTCAATGCTGGGTTGGCTTATTCTTCTGTTAAGGCCCACTTATAAGCTATCTCTGCTTGTCTGCCTTTATCATCTCCTTTAGCTTTTCGATTTGAGGCTAAACAGTTTCTTAAAGGTACTCTTCATATTAGACCTCCCAGGAAGTCTGCCCCTCTTCCCTGGGATCTTAATTTTGCTTTAGAAAAAAAATCAATCCAGGCTCCTTTTGAGCCTGCATATTCAGCTTCCTTACAGCATTGTTCTTGGAAGACTGTACTTGTGTTAGCACTTACTTCTGCCAGACTATCTGAGCTTCAAGCACTGATGGTTTGTCCTCCTTTTTTAGTTTTACATAACGACAGGGTGTCCCTTCGTACTAATCCTTTTTTTATGCCCAAGGTGATGTATGAATTGCCGCTTAATCAGTCTATTAATTAGCCCACTTTTTTACCTTCTCTGCAATCTGCTAGTGAAGAGGTGCTGCACACCTTACATGTGCATAGACAACTCAGATTTTATTTGGATAAGACTACGACTTTTCGTAAATCTGATCAGCCCTTTGTTTCCTTTCATTCTAGATCCTTATGTGTGGTTGTTTCCAAGCAAACTGTTTCTTCTTGGATTTCTAAAGCCATTTCTGTTTGTTAAGAGCCTTTTTTATTCTTTTAAGGCTTATTCTACTATGGATGTGTCTTCTTCAGGTGCCTTTGTCATGGGTTTGAATACTAACTCTGTTCTTGAAGCGGCTACCTGGTCTTGTGTGCATACATTTACCAAACATTTTAAGTTGGATGTGATTTCCCGCGGTGGTGCAGCGGTAGAATTGTTGCCTCACAGCAAGAGGTTCTCCCATTCAATTCCTGGCTGGAGTGCCTTCTGTGTGGAGTCTGCATGTCCTCCCCACGGTCAAGTGGCATTCGAAAGACATGCGTGAATGGGCGTGCCTTTGTTGAAGGTTGGGCATCAGGCTGGCACCTCGGCACTGTAAAAATCTACTGCCAATCATTAGCAGATCGGAGTTCCAGTGCGGTGACCCCTAACTGGGAAAAGCTGAAAGAAGAACATAAGTTGGATGTGATTTCCAGAGTTGAGATGGCTTTTCTAGGGCTATTCTCCATGGGTTCCTGGAGAGCTGTGCTGGTCCATCCTCCTCTATCTATTCTTCTGAGCTTTTGCACTCTAACCATTGTAAGGAATACTGCAACAGTGAAATGGAAAGATATATTACAGTTGTGTAAGATCTTACCGTAATGGTCTTCCTCTTCACTATTCAGTACTCACTGTCTCCCTCCTTCCCCGTGGTTCTTTCCTGTTCTGGATTTACTGGTTACCTTTTAATCCTCAGACCGGTGTTCCTACTGGGGCTCTCAGTTCTGAGGATGGTACATCTAGACATCACCTTTATGCCCTATGCTACAATTAGGGAGCATATTTATGACGTACTGCATACCTTAAAGCAACCTAAAGTCTTTGGTATACTGGCCGGACATCAGTCCACCCTTGGCAGGGAATCCTTATTGTAAAGAATACTGCAACAGTGAAAAGAAAGACATCTACTGTTATGGCAAGATCTTACACAACTGTACTATTCAAGGATATAATTGGTGTGATAATCAAGAAAAGATGGCTTTGTTTGCAGACAGTATTATTTTTTTTACCTGATAAAAATTGGAAGAAAACAGGTCAGTGTTGTAGAAAATTTTGAATCAGTTTTGAGTTTTTTTTCTGGGTATGAAATTAATGAAGATAAAAGAAATGCTATAGCTGTAAGTTATGTACTCACATTAGTTGGTTCAGCAATACCCATATTTATGGGGACATGATAAAATTAAGCATGTAGGAATATAGGTAAAAAAAAATACTTCTTTTATGGCAGCTAAAGATATGTGGAAAGAGACTAAACTAAAGTTAATACAAAATAAAAACAAGAAACTGGAAGTTGTTTATGGATATGGATATCAAGACACAAGCAGTGAACATTTTTTAGCCTTTTAGTTTTATGTACAGGTCAGGCATATTTTTATCAACCAGAGGAGGAGTTGTGGACAGTAATAAAGAGTTGACGGGATTTGACTTGGGGGAGGGGGGGGCAAGGGTTAAGTGAGCTAAACTGATTAATCCAGTAGAACAAGTTGAGTTAGGATTACATGATTTGAAGGGATATTTTAGAGCTACACAATTAAGGCTCATGTGCATAACATAAGCAGAAAGCTATAATTCAAAGTGGAAAGGGATGATGAAGATGATGAAATGGAAACTCAAAAAATAAGGAGAGAGTCAGGTTTTGTTATGCAGATCCCTAAGGAGAATAACAAGAGCCATATGGAATCCATAAAGTAGCAGAAAGTATTCTAAGAACTAAACCAACTTAAAAATGGAGAAAGGAGATTTTGCAGAGAGGAATGACTGAGTACAGAAAATAGACAAGGAGGGGGTGGAATGTACTGGACAAAACTGGCTAAGGAACCAAGATATTGGGAGCAAATAAATGAGAGAAAGTCAATGGAATGGGAAGAGGCCAAAAAGGGTTTTGGTTTGCAGATTCGAGATTGCCTTTCCTACCAGGGAATGATATCAGAGTATAGACAAAGAAAAAAGGATAGGGGAATCCTAAGCGAAAGGCTTGTTCAGGCACAGTTTCCAGTTGAGTGTAGAACAGAAGGGGTGTTGAGTAGGGCATATAAAATATTGCACAGTAACAAAAGGAATCCATCATAGGTTAGGAAAAACTGGAAAGAGAGGTTGGATAAGCAGTTTATAGTGGAACAACAGGATGACATCTATGGATCCCAAAGTGTGCAGCAGTGTTTAGGAAAGTCTGGATTTTTGCTTGAAAGTGTTTGCATTGGTATTTTTATACCCCAAGCAGACTCCAGAAATTTTTCCTCAGGTAGATAGATGGCAATTGTTGGAGGCATGATGGGGAAGAAAGAGGTAACTGGGAACATGGATTATATCTCTGAAACTGCCTACATTTTGTAGCACATGTCTTTTGAGCAAATAATCTGGATATGCAGTTTCGAACTGTACATCAGCTGTGTTTTAGGTGCAAAAGTAATGAAACAGCTTAAAGTTGAATTCATGGGTGCCAGATCATAGTTCTGATAATGTATTATCTTCGTTTTATTTATGTACATTTTAAATGCCAGAAAACATTGGTGACAAATTAATACCAGATTTTTAGTCATTGTTATAAAAAAATACAGTTATAATTGTTTATTTTTGCACATATGAATCATGGTGAAAAGGGGTGTACGTATTTTCAGTGAATCATTTCCACCCCAAGTTATACAGCTACAGTTAGCCAGCCAAACAAATCTTCCCACTTTTTCCCATCCAGTCTCACTCTTGGTCGTCTGCCTAACTATCCCCAGACTAGGGGTCAATGCAGGTTGACTGTAATGATGTTGTCATTTCCAGTGAACCTGTGGATTTTCCACAGCTTGTCACCTATGTGCTGCATTGCAGCCTAGACTAGCAAGTCACCCACAGTACTACCAGAGTACTGGCAATTGATCCATACACATTTTTACTTATAACAGTGTTTGTATGTGCTTCCTGTTGGTTACTTCTACAACCACATCATGTTGTCTTGCTGTAACACTAACCTCAAATGAGTATTAGCTTTGCAGTAGACTAGACATCTTCCCCTAGGACGGATAAACTGTTAGCAGTTGTCTTCCAGTCTACCTGACTGAGTCCTCCAGCTCCCAAGCTGCTAGTCTAACCCGGGTAGTGAGGATCGTAAGGGGTTTATTACTCAATAAAAGTATATCAGTCACTACTTTGTGTATTCCTTGTTTTTTTAGAGTGTGAATATGACCATGAGTAATACATTATACAGGTAGCTATTAAGTGCTCTTGTTAGGACGCTGGTTTAGCTGCATAATCTATTAGAAGATCTGCCATGCCCTTTGTATGCAAGTACCTCCACACCACCTACAAGTCTCTGCATGGATCATGAGTGTGTTATGTTTTGTAGTGAAAAGAAAGTGCCCCAAACACCATCACACACAGTATTTACTCTGTCTAAAATCTGGCCACAACATTGAAAATTGTGAATTTTGTTTTTAATTCGGTATATCTACCAGAATTAGAAAACTGAAAGTTTTGTTTCTGTTATCTGACTTAAAAAAATAGATTAGCTGCCTAAAAAATAAACATAGTCATTCCAAGGGGAGAGCCATTCTAAAACTAAAAAAAAGATGGATAAAAAATTGCCAGTCCATCTGGAAAACAAAGAAAAAGCAAAAGTTAGTGAAATGCAGAAAAAAAAGTAATCTAGTTTGTGGGAGTTAGTAATAGCTCCCAACTTGCAATCGTCTGTGACAAACTTTGTCAGCCAGAGTCCCTTGGTGTTGGCCTAAGTAGATACCAAACTGGAGAGGACCCAGGACCGAACCCTGTGGGACTCCACTCGTGACTGGTTGGCAGTCTGACTTGGAGTCAGTAACTTTCATACTGTGGGTTCTATCTGTGAGCCAGTTTGCAACCCACCTAGTGATATACAGGTTGATGCCTAGTTTAGTGATTTTTTTTTTTTGATTCCTAAGTGGGGAATGGTATCAAAGGCTTTGGCCAGATCAAGGTAGGCTGTATGAACCACCTTGCCTTCATCCACAGCTCTGGTGACTAACTCAAAGAAGTCAACCGGGTTGAGCAAGCATGATCTACCCTTCACAAAACCAAACTATGTGGAATCCAGAGTTTGGAGATTTCCTATATCCTTGTTTATTAAGTCCATGATGATGCGTTCCATAGCTTTGCATATCAGACTCATCAGGCTAATGGCGCAGTAGTTCCCAGGGTCTGTAATTGCTCCTCCTTTGTGGAGAGGGATGACTGTAGCAGTGTGCCATTCTGTAGGGACAAAGACTGAGGTGAGGCTGTAGTTGAACAGGCCACACAGGTGAGGTGCCAGTTCACTCTGTGGTTCATGTAGAACACAGCCAGGGATATTGTTAGGTCCCATAGAAGCTGTATTTTTGGCCTTGGACAGTGTTAACCTGTGCAGCAGTACTACTGGGTGCCTGGCAATCTACTAGTATTGTGATTGGTCCTTTGGGGGGGAGCGGTAAAGTTGGCACTTAATCTGTCAGCCAGTATATTGGCAATATCTGTTGGCTCGGTATAGGAGGTACCATTGTGCAGTAGCTCAGAACAAATCTGGGTATTGCCGTGGAGATTCTTTACATAACTATAGAAGGCCTTGTGGTTGTCTTTACTATCTGCTGCAATCCTGTTTTCATAGATAGCTTTAGAGGATTTAATGAGGGATCTCAACTTTTTGTTGACACTGTTGATGGAGTTTTTCCAGTCTTGGGATATCACCATATTCTGCATCAGTTTCCTCCTCCTGTTATAGAGTTTGTTTATGGCAGGGGACCACCAGATTGGCTTCCTTTTTTTAGAGGGGAGTGTCTTGGTTCTATTGGGTATGGTGACAGCCATTCATTTGTGTACGTGTTTGTACAGTGCATTGGTGTATGATTTGGTGGTCATGCAACTATTCTCCATTTGCTTGTGTGCCGTGAAGTTAGCCACCTCTGTTTTTAGGAGACCAAAGTTAGTTTTGGAGAAGTTTTTCATGGTGGTTACCTTTGTGGGGGGGGGGGGGATGTGTATTTCCAAGGTGATTAGTTTGTGGTCAGATCTAACCAGGGAGGATTTCACTGTTGGTGTAGAGCAATGGCTGCCCATGTTAGTAATGACCAGGTCAAGGATTTTGCTACCTCTAGTGGGGGTAAGAATGAACTGGTCCAGGGCATTGGAATTAATGAATTCCAGGAAATGTTGGGCAAGTGTATTGTTACATGAGTAGTTTCCCAGTTATTGGAGGGGTAGTTGAAGTCGCCCAGTATGAGTGTGTTAGGTTGGACCCTAATGTTCTCCAGAGTGCTTAGGAATGTGGAGTGTGAGTCTTGGAACATGGATGGGGACCTATAGCAGGCTACGACCTGAATCACTAGCTGCACCTGAAGTATCTCTGATGCATTATGTTGGGCTACCAGTCTGGAGGTGTGCGCATCCTTTATGAATATGGAAACACCTCTGCCTTTGGAGCTTCGGTCCAAGTTCTGGGGCCTAAAGGAGTAGAATGAGTTATAGCCTGGTAGTGCAGGAGTGCTTTCTGCTGCTTTAAACCAGGTCTGTGTTACAGCACAAATGTCGATTTTTCTCCATTTTAAGGAGTGCTTTGAATGAGTGCGTTTTGAGATTTAGACTTCTAGCGTTGAGCAGCATAACCCTCAGATTGCATTTGTTTGTAGCTGTTGCGGTGGTGATTTGGTCTTTGGAACATCACCTAAAAAAGGCACTATAAGGGTGGGAAGAGCTTTGGCCAGTATCCGGAAGCCCGGGGTGATGGATGCAGGCCATCTCTGGCAAAGCATCGAGGTCCGTCAGTCATATCATCCCAGGCAGACAGATACTGTATCCCCTTAGAATGTCACCAGAAACTTAGCCAGTTGTTGAAATCAATAATTTTCTGCTTGTACTGTGGTATAATTCTGGGTGATGGTAGGATGCTGCTCAGGGCTAGGGTCATAGCCGCCTGGGCTACATAATCCGAGAGCTCCCCCATGTCTCTTTTCATGTAGTCCAGGGAGGTATGTCTCAGGTCATTCACACCCACATGTACAATGACAGAGTCCTATTTGTACCTTTTGTTGAGGGATCGGAGTGCATGCGTTATGTGGCACATCCTGGGTCTATGACTAGTGTGTTGGGCATGCTGTTTTGCCTTAGAGGCTTTGGTTGAGTGGCACACTGTTTAGGAGAGTCATGTGACTCGTGATTAGTGTTGTGTTGTGTTGTGGTGGTCAAGTGCATTTCTGCCTTGGAGGTCTCTGCTGTTTGGGTAGATTTTTATTGAGAGCCTCCATGAAGGTGGGTGTGTGGTTTGTGTTTTTATGTGAGGGCAGTGCTGGTGTGTGTTCTGGAGGGCTGTGTGTTCCATGTATTGTGGTGTAAGTGCTGACCTTCTCCTCTTGACCAGCTATTCTGGTCCTGGCTGGAGAGTGTGTGGCTTCCAATTTGGATATATAAGTGCATCTGTCACAAGTCTGTGTTGGGAGGTAAGAGGAGAGGCTTGTCATTGTACATGGGGCAGTTGCTACATTGCCTCAGGATGCCCAAGTTCACCAGGTTAATGGGAGAAAGCACAGGGAACTGACCTTTAGACATTCCTGGAGGGGGTGGGCATTAATAATAAGTACTGGAGCTGTTTCCTTGTAGAACATTTAGTGCTGGTAGCACTTTGTGTGCTACAATAATTGCTACAAGAAGTCTGGTGAAGTGCTAGACTAATAAGCTAGTAAAAGTGCAGGAGAGGAGAGAGCTAGCAGGTCTAAGGGAAAAAATTTGAAGAACAGACTTTGGCACCACTCAGAAGCTTACAAACAGTCCTGGATACAGCAAATCTGTATCTGGACTAGACTAGTTACAGGAAAGATGGGAACCAATCGCAAATGTGGTCTAGTAATCCAGAAAGTTGAAAGAAAGGTGCCCTTCTTCAGTTCCTGCAGCTTTTAAAGTCTAGGTTATACTGCTCACTGTGTTGTCATTGGAGCTCTCCAAGTCCAGGAATTTTAGACTCGGCAAAGAATATTGAATGCGTCAAAATGGCACTCGCAGACAATCTGACTAGACCTTTACCTAAAAAGAAAGGTTGGTATGCAGTAGTGACACAGGTCACTTTTACATATCACCCAGTTATTCTCCTGTGTCGCATTTGACTTCAGTTTATTCACAAATGGGTACTTTAACATTATTATAGAAGCCTGTGTTCAAGACCAGCATATGTCTTCCGCAAAAGTATATGTAAGGGAAAGTTTGCCAGTGATTTTTATTTATTTGACAAGACACACACACACACACACACACACACACACACACACACAAATGAAAGTCATATTCTTTATCTTCTGATGTGGAGCATGACACAAACCTCTCCAGTATTCCTGATTGTTGCCTCTTATTGCCATGAGTTCTTTATAAAATGTATGGCTTTCTGACAAATAATTTAGGACTGCAGTCAATAAAGACAGACATTTGAGTTTCAGACTATCCTTCAGAAACTGTGAAAATGCAAAGCTTTTCAGTAAAAGTTGCAAGAAACACTTAGCCAGTCTTGAGTCTTCACTGTGTACTACCTTAAACTTCCTGTAGTGGAGGCCCCTGGGGTGTATACAAATGACTCCTTGAGGATGTACCTGTATTTCAGCTGCATGAATGCTCATGAATTTTTCTTTTTAAAGATTTAACCCCTAGAAGGTGACCAACATTTTATACCAGTTTGGAAAATGCTTACTTCAGACATGTGGGCTGCCGGGATCATTTCAGAAAGTAAACGTTTCAACAGTTATGTCACACTTGTATCTTGCTTCATACCCAAGTGTATCAAGTCAATGGAGTAGATACTGAAGAAAAAAAAAAGGAAATGCACTGGTCCCAGATCACCAGAAATGGTGGGGTTTTTAGATCCTCCGGCTGTAATACCAGAGAAAAGAGACCTCAAAAAGTTTGAGGAGGATAACCTTAAAGACAGTGTTCTCTTAAATAGAAAATTATTTCGTGTAGCTCTGAAAATGGAATTTGCATAACTTCACATCTAATAAAGTCTGCTAACAGAAAATGCTCAAAATTAGAAAACCTGACAGGTAAGACAAAGGGCCAGTGCAAACATCTGTATAAAGTACTGTGGCATATCCAGCAGGCTTTTTTTTCCCCAATGATACTTCTGTAGGATGTAAACTGACATCAGGTCCTAGCACGCTTCCAAGATTTGGGGAGACTAATTTTTTAAAAGGTTTGTGCTTATGCCTTCCTGGACTTCTGAACACACCTGTTGTTACTAGGGAAATTTCCTGAAGCAGCACACACATTTAATTACTAAAAGAGTATTCTAAAGCAGAGACAGAAAAAGACATCAAGGATAAATCTTTAAAGGAGAGGGTAGACATATTTCTTAGGAGCAGACAATGTTAAGTGTGATTGTGATGCTTTTGATGCTTGTTCCAGGGCATGAATGGTTAGAGGTACAGTCTCTGCTAGGTGATGTGAATAGGTAGTTGTCAAATGCTTCATTAAATAAGGAGGCTAAATGCATCTGCTTTCATGATACTGGCTAAGTTCTTCACCCCCCACATTACAGCTTCATCTTTGTTAAATATCTCAAGTGTAATTATTCCCGAATTTAACTAAACATCTGATGCAGCGCATATCGCACTATGTGAAAACGTACTTGTATATTCATATACCAAGAAGTAAGATCGATTTTCTCTGTGGTTCACTAGTAAACATCTTGATCTGGCTGATTCCTGTAGTGCTGTACTAGCCGTCTTTACTGACTGACAATGGCATAGCCTACACTTCTGTTAAAGTGCACGTCAGCAATATCAGGCTGTCGGTCTTTGGATTATCCTAGTTCCTTCTACTCTACGTGAAACATTTCTCGAAAGTCACCCTTTACCTAAGGCCTCCCAGGAGATCCATTCTTCCACCTTGGGACTTAAAACTTGTAAAATGAAAAACTTGCTCTTTCTTACTTCAAACCTGCCATTTCTGCTGCTCCCAGATGTTCTTCATCTCACATTGCTGCAGTCCAGTCCTAACACTTGGGTAGTCCGCTGTCCCAGTCGGCCCGAATACCAAAGTATAAGGCTGACGTCGGTCAAGGCGCATTAGTCTGACGTCAGGACGTCAGGGTACAAATGCGCATGACCGACGTCATATCCTCAGTCTTTTTTGCCGCATGGTCCAATGCAGAAGCAGTATTGCGAGTGCAGGTTGGCGTTCTGAGATTTTCTGAAGTCGGAGTTTCAGACCGAATCAAAGTTGGCTAAGTACCCCGTTGGGGAATATTTTGGTTTTTTCTTGCCTCAGTATTTAACCGGATGTCAGAAAAAGTGAATAACTGTATTTCTTGTGGGAAACAGATACCTCATAGGGATTACCATACCTTGTGTATACCTTGCTTAGGGCCTGAGCACGACGTTGTTGGATGTCGCTCTTGTGCTAGATTTAACAAACGCACTATAAAGAGAAGATTAGACTGTGCCAGGTTAGTTTTTGGGAAGCGTTGTAATTATAAAATGCCGTCGGATGCTCCGGCCGCTTCGCTAAAAAGCGCAAGGACAAAGCAGCAAAGCCTAGGTTGGAAGAACCGTCTGTCCCGGACGTCGGTTCTTTAGAGGCTCGGTGGAGCGGAGGTTCTGCCAGAAGTTTCTTTGGAGTCTCAGGGAGAGACTTTACTGTTACAAGATGTGTCCTCTCAGGAGGTAGGCCAGGCTGAAGGGGCTTCTCAGGTTGCTGTTCTCCCCTCCCTTCCTAAGGTGGTTAGGCCCTCCCTTCTATTTCCAAGGCTTCTTGAGAGGCAGGCCAGGTTTAACTTCAGTGGGTGTCTCTCCTAGTTCTTCAGGGTCTCTGCCTAAGAAACATATGCTTAAAATGGCAGAAGATTTGATTACTATGATTAGAGGTTCTATGCCCCCTCCTGATAAGAGGCCTAGGGTGGAACCTGAGCTTGAGAGTTTTGAGCAGTGTTCGGAGGCTTCTGAGTCTTCGGCTGAAGACTTACAGGAGTATCCTCCTTATTCTGATTCTGATGTAGATGATTCTACTCCTTGGCTTCTCCTCCTGAGGATTTTTCTTTTCAGAGACTCTTCATTCCATGAGGGAGCATTTTAAATGGGAAGGTCGAGATTTCTCTGATTCCAGGAAAAGGCTTAGGGAATTTTTGTTTCTACCCCAGCATAGGCCTTTAGCTATACCTCCTGTTCTGGATGTGGTGGAAGATGTTTTTGCAGAGGCTTCCCTGAACCCTGATTCTTTGCCTCCTGCCCCAGTTAAACCGGATAGGTATTATAGGGTGCCTGAAGCTCATAAGTATCTTTTAAGAGTCCTAGGGCAGACCCAGAAACTGTTTCTCAGGGGCCTAAAGGTGTTAAGGCTTCTGTTGTTAAAAATCCTGTTCCTCCTGATAAAGAGGCAAGGGCTTTGGATAGATGGGGAAAGAAGGTGTATACTTCTTCCACTTTAGCCATGAGGGCTTTGAATTGCCAGTTCCACATGTTAAAATACCAAAATTATCTCCTTTCACAATTGAAGTCTAAGGTGGATGCTCTGGCGGAAGGTATTGAGTGTAAAGAGTTGCAGGATTTAGTTCACGTTTCTGAACAGGTGGGTAAGCATTCTTTGCAATGTGGTTTTGATGCTGTACAGGCCTCTTCGAGGGTGGCTGCCACTGGTTCTGTTCTTCGCAGGCACGCCTGGCTGAGGGATCAGAATTTAGCTGAGCATGTTAAGACAAGGATTTTAGATGCTCCATTACAATCTGATGTGTTGTTTGGTTCGCCTGTGGAAGCAGTTTTAAAGAAAATGGAGGACAAGGCTAAGTCTATGCAGACTGTTAAAGATTTTTTGCAGGTTCAGCCTCCGAAGTTTAGTAGAAATTGGCCTACTAAGGGGTGGACATATCCTTCTTATGATTCCCAGTCTAGGGGTAGGTCTAGACGTGGTAGGGGCAGGGCTCAAGGTTCTTTTAGGCCTAGAACAGGGAGTTCACCTGCTCAGTCTTCTGGTGAGGGCAGGTCAGTCCTTTCGTAAGCAGACCCAATGACCTGCCTTTTCAGCTGCCAGAGCCTTCTCGTCTGGCAGCACCTTTGGGAGGAAGGCTGGCACTTTTCAAAGAAAATTGGAGTTTAATTACCCAAGACAGATGGGTATTGGATATCATTCACCACGGTTACAGGTTTTATTTCCATTCCTTGCCTCCTTTCAAAGGCATGCCAGACATTCCTCCTCTACAAAGAAAAGAGGCTCACAAGCAAATTTCTCTGTTACTCCAAATAGGGGCCATTCAGCCGGTTCCTGTGCCAGAAAGGGGCCTAGGATTTTATTCTCGCCTGTTCCTAGTACCAAAAAAGGGGAACACGTGGAGACCAATTTTGGATTTATCTATCCTCAACACTTATCTGGACATTCCCAAGTTCAAAATGTTGACGTTACAACAGCTTTTACCTCTGCTGGGAAAAGATCACTGGATGGTAACTTTAGATCTCAAGGAGGCTTACCTTCATGTGCCTATCAGACTAAGTTGCAGGAAGTATCTGCGTTTTCGAGCTGGGAATTCCCATTATCAGTTCTCTGCATTGCCCTTTGGCTTATCTACTGCCCAGAGTATTCACAAAAGTTCTGGCTCCAGTGGTAGCGTACTTCAGGCTAAAAGGAATACAAATCTATCCTTACTTGGGCGACTGCCTGATTCTGGCTCAAGAAAAGGAAGACCTTTTTCAGCATTTGGAATATGTGATAGCAGTGCTAAGATGCCTGGGGTATTCTGTGAGCGAAATAAAGTCCAGTCTAGTACCCTCTCAAGACATGTGCTTTCTGGGTGTGAGACTGAATACAGCAACCCAGATGGCCTTTTTAACCCCGGACAAACAAAAGAATCTTTCCCTTTACTTCCATCAACTATCTCTTCAGTCCGGGCTGACTGCAAGGACAGTCCTTCAAGCCTTGGGGTTCATGGCATCTTGTATTCTGGTGCTTCCCAATGCCAAACTGCATATGAGGAAGCTGCAATGGTATCTCAAAAATGTATGGACACAGCACTGCCAGGATTTGGACACTGTCATTCAAATAATACCTTGCATTCAAAAGGAATTTTTGTGGTGGGCTCAGGAATGTCACCTAAACAAGGGACTCTCTGTGACCCGGCCAGAGGCGAGTCAGATTCTAACGACAGATGCCTCAGACATAGCTTGGGGAGCTCATCTGAATGGAAAGTGGATACAAGACAAGTGGCCTGCCAGACTACAGCATCTACATATCAACATGAAGGAGATGTTAGCAGTCCAGTTTGCTTTAATAGCTTTCAAGGAGTTACTTCTTCCAGGGCAGGTGTTGATTCTAACAGACAACACAACTGTCATGTGGTACATCAACAAACAAGGGGGAACACATTCTTATCCTCTATGCAGGCAAGCAATGATTTTGTGGGAGACTGCGCTCAGCTTGCAACTAAATCTTCAGGCAAGGTTTCTGCCGGGAGCACAGAACTCCTTAGCAGATGTGTTAAGCAGGCAAATCATGGATCCCCACTAGTGGAAACTGGATCTTCATGTATTTCGGAAATTGACAGTGTCATGGGGAACTCCAGACATAGATCTGTTCGCTTCTCCACTAAACCACCAGCTGCCAAAGTTTTGCACCTAAAAGGTTTCATCACACAGCTTGGAAAGTGGATGCTCTTTCTTTCAGTTGGAAAAATCTTCATGTGTATGCCTTTCCACCTCTGCCTCTCCTCCCAAAGGTACTCCTAAAGGTCAGACAAGACAAGCCAAGGATGATTTTAATAGCTCCAGATTGGCCTCGGCAACACTGGTACCCATTACTGAGGAGTCTGGTAAGGAAGCCTCCATGGCCTTTACCTTTGATTCCACACCTATTGTCTCAGAGGGACGGTCATCTACTCAATGTCAAGCTTCACTCTCTTCATCTAACAGCCTGGCATATTCTGTTTTGAACCACAGCAGGTCTCAACTTCCTCAACAAGTTTTGAATGTGATTATGGAAGCCAGAAGACCTAGTACAAGGAAAGTGTCATGAAAAATGGAAGAGATTTTTATTTTGGAGTGCAGCAAAGGATTTGGAGGTTTCTGAGCCTAATGTGAGTGTGGCTCTTCAATATCTTACTGAGTTATTGGACAAAGGTTTGTCTTTCTCTTCCATTAAGATTCATGCTGCAGCATTTTCAGCTCACTATGATTGTGACCCACCATTGTTTTCTCATCCTTTGTTCAAGCAATTTCTTAGAGGGGCAAAGAATATAAGACCCCCACGTAGAGCTCCTGCTCCTGCTTGGGACCTCAATTTTGTGTTGGAGAAACTTACTCTACAACCTTTTGAGCCTCATGGCTACTGCTGAATTGAAATACTTGTCATGGAAGACTGCTTTTTGTTGGCCATTACTTCTGCAAGAAGGGTTTCTGAATTGCAGGCCCTTATGGCGGTTGAGCCTTATTTGATTTTCCATAAGGATAGGGTATCATTACGTACTAATCCTTCCTTTATGCCTAAGGTGGTCTCTAGTGTGGCTTTAAACCAAACTATTCATTTGCCTACTTTTTATGCAGATCCCCAAAATAAGGGGAAAAGATTTTGCACACTTTAGATGTACACAGGCAGTTGCGTTATTATTTAAGCAGGACTAAGGATTTTAGGCAGTCTCAGCAGTTGTTTGTTTCTTTTGCTTTTAGTTCTCAGGGCAAGCCTGTGTCAAAACAAACTATTTCTAAGTGGATTGGGTTTTGCATTGCATTTTGTTATTCCCATCATGGCTAGGAGATTCCAGCTGGGATTAGGCCTCATTCCACTAGGGCTACTGCCACTTCAACAGCATTTCTAAGGGGGGTGGCAACTAAGGATATTTTGGAGGCAGCTACTTGGAGTTCAGTGCATACTTTCTCTAAGCATTACCACCTTCCTCTCTACTCTAAATCTAGGGCTGGTTTTGCCACGGCTATTTTGCAGGGCATGTTGACAGCTCCTGCTTCTTTATGATTTGCCAGCCTCCCTTACCTCTGCTTTGGGATTCTACCCAAGTGTTAGGACTGCAGCAATGTGAGATGAAGAACATAGTACAGTTTTGTACCTACCATAAATGTAGATGTTCGAAGATCCACATTGCTGCAGTCCAATTTACCCTCCCTCCTTCCCCTCTGTGTTTAGGGGTGGTTGTGTGGTTGGGGTTGTACTTTTGTAAATTTGTATATATTGTACATATATTTGGTACAGGAGTGTTTGGTGTTTTTTGGTTTTGGCCTTATCTTTTTAGGGTCTTCTGACATCTGGGGCAAGAAAAGACTGAGGATATGACGTCGGTCATGCGCATTTGTACCCTGACGTCCTGACGTCAGACTAATGCGCCTTGACCGATGTCAGCCTTATACTTTGGTATTCGGGCCGACTGGGACAGCGGACTACCCAAGTGTTAGGACTGCAGCAATGTGGATCTTCGAACATCTACATTTATGGTAGGTACAAAACTGTACTTTTCTTGTCCTGGAAGACTTCCTTCCGGAATCAATTACCCCAACCAGAAGGATCTGGCAACTGCAGGCTTTGATGAGTAAGGAGGCGCAAGAAGCTTTCCATAATAAAGAACAATCCTTCTTGTCGAAGTGGTCTTGGTACTATATTTGAATTGATTCTCCAGTTCTATGCTTTCCACTTCAATCCACAGAATAAAGGAGAGGGGATCCTGCATACCATAAATTTGCATAGACAACCTTGTACTAGCAGAATCCATGACTTTAGGTAATATAAAAGTATACAGATTATATGAAATGGCTAACTAATTACACTTCCTCTATGTTTCCTATATTTCATGGAATGTAAATTCCCTGAAGCTTCAACCAGATAAAACGCACAGTTTGAAGTTCCAGCTCAATGGAACCCGCAATTAAAATGTGATGTTATGTAGTCCAATCTCGCCTACATTCTTACCCGTGGGTTCGGATCTGAACCTCGGCTCCGACTCTGCCATACTCTAGCTCGAAGTCTTTCAATTGGCTGGGCTAAGAAGGTATCCCATGCTGCACTGCTCCCTTTCCCCAGATCTCGTTTGCCGCTCGTATAGCTCGGACGTGGTCTCGCTCTAGGCTGTGGCTAAGTATCACTTTTGTCATTATTGACAGTTTCTTGTTTCAAAAAAAGCTATTTTCATAGCTGTGTGTTGTGTGTGTGTACTGGTTTAATATTTGGTGAAATTTTTTTCTGGTAATATTGTCTTTTGTGGTGTCCCGCTAACTGTTTCCCCTACAGGCTAGGCCCGTTTCAGTTAGAGGACCTAGTCCGCCCCTTCTTTTGTGTTACTTGTTAGTGTTAGTAGGTACCTATCCCTCGGGCTAGGACCATTTTAAGTTAGAGGACCTAGTCCTTTCCTTGTGTTCCTTTTGAGACTGCTTAAATTAGAGGTGTTTTGTAATTGTCTGTTGGTTTTCTTAGTTCCCGCGCTTAGGCTTCTGTATTAATGGTTGATCGTTATCAACGGTTGGTGTTTTTTTTTTCTTCACTATGTCTAAGGATACAAAAGAGCATAAGCCCTCGGGCTTTAAGAAATGTACTAAATGTGGTTATAAGATGTCAATCACTGATGGACACTCTGTTTGTGTTTATTGTCTGGGGGCTATTCACCTCCAGGAATCTTGTACATTTTGCCATGCATTTAGCCCGCGTGTTCCTCAGGAGAGGAAGAACAAACTAATTTTGAAAGGACTTTTGAAACCCTCCTTCGAGGAGGGTTTGGGAAGGGCTTCTAGCTTCAAGTCCTCTCCCTCTAAAAGTAAAACTTCTAAGGCTAAAAAGCATTGTCCAGCTCCATCTGTATCCTCGGAGCCTCCGGAGAAAGTAGTAAAATCTACTGTGGCATCCTTGGCTCCACTGTCCTCGGAGCCACTGGAAGTTAGTGTATTGACTGAATCTGCTTCAGCTCCAAGTCCCTCGGAGCCGATTGCGGAGGTGCTAGTTCGGAGCCAGTCTCCAATTTTTAGGCCAGTCTCTCCTCCTCGTAGGTCTCCGGAGAGGAGATCTGGATCTCCTTCCTTATCTTCTAGGTCCTCCAGGACTCTTTCAGATGTGGATGTAGATGGAGTGGTACAGAGACTGCTCCAGTCACCGGTACTGGCAAAATTGTTTTCGGCTCCAGCCCAGTTGGCTCCGGAGCCAGTCACCCAGCCAGCGTTGATACTTCCTCCGATCGAATCTCAGCTTTTGGAGCCGGAGTGGTCGGCGACGTCTGATGTCCCTAGGTCAGCTCCGATGGCCCATCCTGCCTTATCGGCTCCGGCTTCACCTCCAACCCCGTCGGCTCCATCCACGGGTCCAGGACTCATGGTTCCTTGGTCAGACCCGAGGGGGAGGCCTCAGGTCACGTTTCGGCTCCTAGCCTCCCTCTCGGTGCTTTGGCGCGGGGGAGCTTGACCACTGCTTCGGCTTCGGACCTTGTCCCTTCTGCTCTGAGGTCTTCCATGGCTGGTCGATCTTCGGAGCTGGGGGGACCAGCTTTCGAGGCTATGCGGAGCGTGCTGGCCAGGTCCTCAGCGGCATCATTCGACACTGACACTCTGTCCCCTCCAGCTCTGGTGCGGGTCTCTGATCGCCCTCTATCTTTCGACAGCGGAGACCCAAAGCCTCAGGATACCCCCATGAGTGGTCCCCATATTTCTGAGGGCCCCTCAGTGTTTTTGCCTGAGGAGCCACCCAGAAAAAAGAACGTGCAAGAGGAAGCACATTGACTCCCAAGATGAGTCCCTCATGTCAGACACCGACCTCGAGGAATTGGAGGAGTCCCCCAAGTCATCCTCTGAGGATGTCTCTTTCTCTGACATCCTAGGAATTTTGAAGCAGAGGGGTGACTGGCCCTCCAGAACCCCCTCTGAGGAGGAGTTAGTGTTCCTGAAGGCCTTTGGGGCTCAGCCCTCCGCCTCCTGGGTGTCTCTACCCTTCGAACTTTTTGATCTGGTTTGTCAAAGGGTGTGGGAAACCCCTGACTCTGTGGAACCAGTCCCCAGGAGACCCAACAAATTCTTGTTCGCCCCCTCTGACAAAGAGTTTATATCCAAGGGAGTTCCTGTAGATGCCATGGTGCAACTGGCTGAGACTTCGTCTACTCTCCATCCTCCTAACAAGGAGTCTAGGACCATGGACCACTACGGGAAGCGTATGTTTTCTTCAGTGGCCTTTACTCTGTGGTCTCTGAATTACCTATCTCATTTTACACGGCTCTAAAGAGATCTCCTGAAAGAGCTTGGAGATACTCTGCAGGGTAACGTTTCTGATGCATACTCTGCAGGGTAACGTTTCTGATGCAGTGGCTCAGAAGATCAACGCTCAGATGTCTACCCTCAACTCTATTGCTAACTCCTCCATGAGGCTGATCTCTTATGCAGCCGAAGGAGCGGGTTGGGCAGCAAGTTCGGCAGTTGCTCTTAGGAGACACTCCTGGATGCACCTCTGTAATTTCGCAGAGGCCTTCAAGTCTGTGTTCACCAATGCCCCGTTTGATGGTTCCTCCTTATTCGGAACCAAGGTAAAGGACACTCTCACTAGGTGCGAGCAAGAGGGAAAAACTCTGTCTGCTGTGGGAGTCCATTTTTCCCTACTCTCTAAGCCTTATCCCAAGACCCAGAAGGGTGGGAAGATGTGGTTCAAAAAATCGCAAAGATTTTTTCATGATGCACAATGCGAGTCCCCCTCCAGAGGCAGGGGGAGGGGGTGGTAATTCTGGTAGATGCCGCCCTAGGGGCAGAGGAGGCCTGCATAACCAGGGAGACCGCGATTCCTTTTGTGGTTCTCCCTACCAGCGCTCCTGATGGGAGGCCCAACTGTGCATTTCCGGAGCCAGTCGGGGGTCACATTTCACTATACCCAGAGGCCTGACAAAGTATCACTCAGGACCAATGGGTATTAAACATAGTTTCCGGAAGATATCGCATTCCCTTCTCTTCAGCTCCCCCTCAGATCAAAAAAATCCCAGATGTTCCACCCAATCAAAGGGATTCCACAGCTTCAGAGGTTTTAAAGCTGCTAGAAAAAGAAGCCATCCAGCATGTCCCCTCAGACCAGATCTGATTAGGGACTTACTCCAGATTCTTTTTGGTGCAGAAAAGAACAGGGGACCTAAGACACATTTTGGATCTCAGCAGATTGAACACCCATGTGAAGAAGTCCAAGTTCCGAATGGTCACATTGCAATCTATTCTCCCATTGTTGGGAAAAAAAGTGTGGATGTGCTCCATCGACCTCAAGGATGCTTACTACCATATAAAGATGGACAGGGCATCCAGAAGTCATCTACGCTTCCGGCTGGGAGCCAGTCATGTTCAATTTCGCGCCCTGCCCTTTGGTCTCACCACAGCCCCCAGGGTGTTCACCAAATGCATGGCAGTGGTGACGGCTCATTTGAGATGTCAGGGATTCCAAGTGTTTCCATACCTGGACGACTGGCTCCTTTCTGCCACCACCAGGCATCTACTCCTACAAACCAGAGATGCCACGATCAAACTGTGTCAACAATTAAGCATCACTCTAAATTGGGAAATGTCTGCCTTGTTGCCCTCGCAGCATGTCACCTTTTATAGGCGCCGAGTTAGACACCGTGCTCATGAGGGCGTTTTTCCACTAGAAAGGATTCAAAGTTTACAACAGCAGGTGTACGTATTGCTCCCTTTGAGAAGAGTGAAGGCAAGATTGATCCTCAAATTGTTGGGGACGATGGCTGCTACAATTATGCTGGTTCCAATGGCAAGGCTACACATGAGGCTCCTTCAATGGCTACTCTTCACCCAGTGGTCTCTGCAACTTCTTCCTCTTTCTCATCTCATAATAATCACAGACAGGTGCAAGCAGGATCTGCACTAGTGACTTCACACCAGCAACCTCGACGCGGGAAAACCCTTTGTTCCGTCCCCTCCAGTTGCCACAGTGACCACGGATGCCTCCCAGATGGGGTGGGGGGCATTATCTAGGTAGGACAGTCGCAGGAACACGAGATGCATCTGCATATCAATGTCCTGGAGATGAGAGCAGTGCTACTAGTGTTGCAAGCACTTCAGAGCTTTCTTCCTCTCGGGACAATTGCTATCCACACAGACAATATGTCAGTGGTATGGTATCTCAACAAACAGGGAGGAACCAAGTCGTACCCCCTTTGCAGAGAGGCCATGTGAGTGTGGCAGTGGCTTCCCAACATTTTCTTGTAGCAACGCACATTCCGGGGAAGTCCAATGTGATTGCCAACAGGTTGAGCAGAGCTATTCTAATGCCTCACGAGTGGTCCCTGAACAATCAGGTTGCGGAGCAGATTTTCCACAGGTGGGGTCAGCCTTGCAACCTATTTGCCAGCCCCCTCAATATGAAGTGCAGCAGCTACTTCACCCTTATCCCCCCTCAGGGGGAGTCATCCAGGGACGCTCTAGTTCACGACTGGCGCTCCGGTCTACTGTATGCCTTCCATCCTGTTCCTCTTCTGGCAAAGGTTATTCAGAAAGCGCAATCTTTGGGAAGCAAAATGATTCTGATTGCTCCACACTGGCCTCGTCAAATTTGGTTCCCCTTTCTCCATCCTTACCTAGTGGACGCCCCCTGGATTCTGGACCCTCTACCAGATCTGCTGACTCACATGTCAGGGCAGCTCCATCCCTCTCTTCAGACCCTCCGGTTGACAGCCTGGCTCCTCCACTTCCATCATTAGTCAGGCTTCATCATTTTTCACCGGAAGTGGTTCATATTCTGTCTTCCTCCCATACGCCTTCCACCAGAAAAATCTATTCCAGCAAATAGAAGAGATTTTCCATATGGGCGCATGCAAGACAAATTGATCCTTATACAGCTCCAATTTCGTCAGTCCTGGAGTTCCTCTCCATGCTTTTCAACCAGGGATCAGCAGCCGCAACTATTAAGGTCCAGTTGGCGGCTATTTCCACTTTTCACGTCGCTGATGAGCCTAGTCTCATGGCACATAGACTTTTGTAAGGCATTCCTGAAGGGCACTATGCTGCTTCGTCCTCCAGTTTATGACCCAGTTATGCCTTTGGATGTAAATTTTGTTCTACAGTGTCTCACTTCGCCATCCTTTGAGCCTGCAGCCACTTGTGATTTAAAATATTTGACTTGGAAGACAATTTTTTTGGTAGCCATCACTTCAGCCAGACGTGTCTCGGAGCTTCAAGCCTCATCAGTTAGACTACCTTATTTGATTTTTCATAAGAACAGGGTTTCTCTCAGAGAGCAAACCCTTCCTTTCTACCGAAAGTGGCTTCCGTTAGTAATCTAAACCAATCCATTGAACTACCTGTATTCTTTCCAGAGTTCTTGAACAAGGCAGAATTTAGATTTCATCAGCTGGATGTGCACAGAGAATTACGATTCTATTTACATAAAACGAAGGATCTCAGAAAATCGGATCAGTTGTTTGTCTCATTTTCAGAAAACAGGATTGGGTCTCCTGTTTCCAAAGTCACCTTGCCTAGATGGATCTCCAGTTGTATTTCATTCATTTATGCTTCAGGTGGCAGAGATTTACCGTTTCGAGTGAAGGCTCATTCTACCCGATCTGTGTCTACATCTACAGCCTTTCAGGCCAGGTTGTCTATGGATGATATTTGTGCTGCGGCTACATGGACATTTCCTCACACCTTTGTTACTCACTACAAGTTAGATTTGGTGTCCAGAGGCAGGTCTTGGTTCCACAGTGCTCAGGAGTATTTTCCACTGAGCCTCCCAGGATTCAGGTGCTGGGGACGCTGTCCCACGGGTAAGAATGTAGGCGAGATTGGACTGCATAACATCAAGAAGTTATGTACTCACCATAATGTTTGATGTATGTAGTCCATCTCGCCTCACATTCTTACTTACCCTCCCCCCCTCCTTCCCCCATCCTGGAGGACCTAGGGGTTAGGTATGGTTTCAAATTCCTTTCTGGTTGGTATGTTCTTCCTTCTCTATATGTTGTTGTGAGTGAAGAAGTGAGTGATTTAGCTCGCAGCAAACTAGATCTGGGGAAAGGGAGCAGTGCAGCATGGGATACCTTCTTAGCCCAGCCAATTGAAAGTCTTCGAGCTAGAGTATGGCAGAGTCGGAGCCGAACCCACGGATAAGAATGTGAGGCGAGATGGGCTACATACATCGAACGTTATGGTGAGTACATAACTTCTTGTTTTGTATGCTGGCCTGCTGCCTTGCATCCCCTTTATAGAGACTTTGCTCCCAACTCCTCCTTACTTGTATATAGCTACTCCAAAGTCACACAACTTCAGTAAAACGAGAAAAATCTACATAAACTGAATAATTGGTAGCAAGCAAACAGAAGCTGAAAAAGCAGTGATATTCTATATTGTACACTGACTAGAGAGCTCACAAAAGAAGTCAACACACTTTGTTTATGACTGCCATGGGAACATTGTTGTTTGATAGATAAGGGCATCTGCCACTCTTGCAACTTTTTTCAAGAATTCCCTGTATATGTAATTCTGCCATTTGGTGTCAAGCTTCATAAACTGGATGCTCATTGAAGGAGTAGAGATGGTGTTGACTGTTTTGTTTTCAGGGCATTCAGTAGCCTCTCACACAGGTTGGGAGTTAGTATTTTTCATTGCTTGGCACGCTAGCATCTTCATATGCATTGCAAGCGCAGCAGCGCAGACCTTATATTGAACACAGGGTAGTTTTGTGAGGGTATACCCCATAGTATTAGGTGTTCAAATGGTCATGTCAGGGCTGCAGTAGGAGTTCCTGTCCACCTTTTCCCTTCTATCTCCTGTGTCCTTTGGATACATTATGTAACCCTTCCTTATCCTAGTTGTTTTATGGAGAGGGACTAGCGTATCATAACTTTACATCTAAAGCTAGTTATGGTTTTCTTGAGTATAGTTTTATGTGCAGCCCTCTGTTGAAGGGTTATGATAACAGTGTTTGTGGACAAATGGATCTCCTAGGAGTCCTTAGGTGAAGAGTGACTTTTTTTATATTGGGAGCTAGGTTATGTAATGGGTTACTGCTGATTTTTTAATAACCTCTAATCTCTTCATGATTTTCATGGAGTCATTCCCTACTAACTGTAACTAAATGATTTGACTCCTTCCAAAGCTGAATTGAAGATGGCATGGGTTACACTGACATCCACTGCAGGAGAGGTGACATTGTATCTGGTTGAAGGGCGCATCCTGCTGCTGTACATTTACATGTACATCATGTACATGTACATGTACATCTTACTAGAAGACGGAGATTTGTCTACTGCCAAATCGCCATCGTTCATTTTTCTGCCACTCACTTTATCCAGGTCAGATCATGGAGTGCTGGAGCCTATCCAGACATGTAGCAGATTTAGTCCATTGAAACTACTTCAGGGTAGGACACCAGTCTGTCTTTATTTTTATATATAAGGCATGTAGCTTTAATGTTAATGAGCTATCCACAGAAAGCCACATTTCAAAATGTACACTTCCTATTTTAGTCTGAATTTCAGAGCAGCTGGAATATACGCCTCAAAAAGGCTCTTATTTACTCGCATGCCAGACATCATGTTGTGTTCACAAGTGGATAGATAATTTGCCAGAAATGAAGGAATATGTATGCAAAGCTGAAGAATTATATTTGTTTTCCTGAGTTATGTGTTAGGAAGCAAAGATGTAAAATTCACAGTGGAAAATGTGTTTCAAATCCATTGCAATACTGGTAGTACAAAGAAATCTCTCTCAAAACTTTGATTCATTCTTCACTGAGAGTGAAAAACCTGAAAAAAGTCCAGTGTACTGTATTCCTACGTTGTCAGTGAGGCAAAGGAATAAAAGTATTCACTTATGTTTCCTGAAGAATTCCAACATTTGAAAATGTGGGGGGGTTGGGGGGGGGGGGTTCAGTTGGAAAATAATGGACCAGCTATTGGACTTTTGGTCTTTACAAGAGCGTAGAGTTCTACATTGATTATAGATGCTTATGTTATTGAAGTGAAGAATAGACCCAAAGACTCTGAAGTGAGTGTCATGAGTTGCATGGTTCATTCATAAGAGAGAGAGAAATTTGTAGTACAAGAAATGATGAAAGAAGGGGCAGGCTGTTAAAACGGATCTCACCTTATCAAAATATCCAGATATATAAACAGCTAATGAAATTACTAATGTACAGTTAAAACGAGATATCTGAAGATAAAAATGAATGTAAAATAGAATGCAAGTCAAATCGATATACACCAATGAGAAATGAGGTCAAGATGATAGTAATAGTAGATCTGAAAGCCATGTAGCAAAGAAGCAAATCGGGATCGAAGACAGAGAATATCTAAGATTGAAGATAGACAAATGCTTGCATCTAACTAAATCTTGATAAAGGAATGGTTTTTCAACATGAGAGCAAACCTTTTCCAGCATTTAATCAATCTCACTGAATCTGGGCTAGAAAAGTGTATTTTCTAAAGATATGTAAGATTTTCTAAAGATATATAATAGCAAAACCAAGAGTGTTCAAAAGAATTTTGTATGTTGAGCAGAAACATAAAAACGGGCAGCTTATGGGTACTAATAAAATGCAAGTAAAGAAGCATAGTGACATAGCTGTCAGGTATGCTGTGTGCCAGAGCTTGGTTTTCCATTTCTGTTCTTGGCTGGGGTACCTTTTTATGGAGAATTTGCATGTTATCCTTAATCTGTATGGTTGTTTGACCATTGCTGCAGTTTCTAGCCACTTCCCAAAGAGATGTCATAGATGAACTGGCAGCTCTCTAAATTGTCCATATGTGTGTGTGTTTGTCCCCTGCAATGAGCTGATGTATCGTTCAGGTACATACCTGCAAAGATGCATTGGATTAAAAGGGCAATCAGCGAATGAATTAATGAATCAATCAAATGAAAATAGTGGATGCATGGAGTCAGATTCTGTTTCTCCATCTGCAAGACATTGAGTCAGTCCTGATGCCACTGCATGGTTCTTAGATTTTTTATTCAACCATTCACTCCAGTAAAAGTAGGACCTAGTCTTTTCAACAGGTCTCTTATTCACCACTGAGTCCCATAGGGTTCAATTTTAGCACCTTTACTGCTCTCAATCTTCGTCAATAAACTACCATTAAAACTGCCTGTTACCGCTATATGGTCATTTATAGGTCTGAGCCATCACATCATACAATTGAAACGCCCTTCAAATTCTTCAGCTACAGCAATGGCTAAACTCCAAGAAACTACTAATCAAGCCCTAAAAAATAAAGTCTGTGTTATTTGGCACCATAAAAGATTATCCATATCTTCCAGTCTTTTAATATCCTTGACTGTGATAGCAATCCTGTTGAAACTAGTAGATCTTTCATATATTTGGGATCTGGCTAGAACAATCACTAAATTTCCATGAGCTCATAAAGTTGAGAATCAAAATCAACAGTGTGCTCTTCCAGGCCAACAAAATATCTCAATTCCTCTCACATCCAGAGATGGCTGTAGTATAAAAAGGCATTCTTCCTGCTCAGCTTGAGTATGGTCTTACCTTGTTTGCACTGGCTTCTGTCAAAAACACTGCTACCCTTCAGACCCTGTCCAATAAAATATGTTGATTCATAGCTAACTTGCCAAGGAAGCAACACCACTGCCTTAATCTTTCAAAGGCTAAGTGGCTTCCAGATGGGCCATGTCAAATATTCTTCTTGGTTCCTTACACTTCAAAATATTCAAAATTAAAACTTAAACCCCTTCACTCTCCTCTCTTGTCTTTCTTCTTTACCTTTTACTGCCATTCAGACCTATAACTAAGAAGCCAAGTCACATTCAGTCCTTCCCTACAAACCCCTTTTCTCAGACTGCATGCTTCTAGCCCCTGCATCTCTGCACAGGCCCCAAAACTATGGCATTCACTTCCTACTGATTTAACTGATCACACAGTACTCCCTATTCAAGCCACAGTTCAAACAATACTTCCTAAAACAATTTAAATTCAACTTTCCATCTGAAGGACAGGTCACAGAAACAAATATCTCCAACTGCATAGTACCTTTACCTTCCACATACCTGATCTACCTGATGAGCTCACTTGTGAATTTACAACTGGAATGTGTTAAAAGTAATGCCCCTAGATGAAGCAGTTACTCACTTCAGTTATACCTTTCTTAACACCAGTTAGGACAAGAAGGGTAAAACCTAAAACAGCATCATGGCTGACAAAAGAGACCACAACAGCTTATGCTGCAAAGAGATAAAGCATGGAAAGAATAGTATAAAAACAAAACATGCCTACCAACATTTTAGATTTCTCAGAATCCATACTAAGAGCCTTGTTAAATCTGACAAGAAATCACACTACAGTAATCCCTAGCAAATGCACAAAAACAACCCCACTCATTTTTGGTCCTCTCTAAATAAACTTTTGCATCCTGGCCATAACACTGCACTCTGTCCTACTTCAAATAGCAGAAACCATTGCCACTCAGTTCAACACTCATTTTATCCAGTCAGTTTTGTCACTTATCAGTGACCACCTCACTTCAGCCCTCCAGCTTCCATCTATTCTTAAAAGTAACACAGTACCTTTTAATTTTCAGCCCGTTCCAGCATCAACCATAAAATAATTACTAGTCAAATTAAAAGCGACAACCTCAGCTGCCGATAACTTTCACTCTTGAGCTCCTCAAAATAAGTGCAGAAGCATTAACCTTCTATATCTCTGTTCTGATCACCTGCTCAGTAACTGAAAACCATGTCTTATCCATATGGAAAAAAATCCATTATTATACCCCTTCACAAAGGAGGTACTTCAACAGAGTTAAATGATAGACCTATTGCTATCCTATCACCCCTCTCAAAATCCTGGAGAAATGTATTCACCAGCTTATGAAACATAAAACCAAACATAACCTCTTCTCCAACATGCAGCACAGTTTCAGGCCCAGCCACAGTACTACTACTGCCCTCCTCAACTTCACCAGCATAGTAAAGCAATACAGAAATGAGGGCAACCTTGTTTATTAACTTTTCTTTGACCTTTCCAAAGCATTTAACAGTGTCCCACCAAAAGCTCCTTTCTGAACTTGCAACTCTAGGTCTCACTTACCCCTCCATAGGTTCATAGGTAGGTACTAGGCTATTGGCCCTAGGGCCTATATAAGCCTAGCCAAATGGTACCGTAGCTTTTGCCACCCAAGAAAATTATTTTCCTGTGCCGCTGTCAAGCAGAGCCACAGAAGTGATCCCCGGAGTGAATTTCCTATCTCCCATCCAATCATCAAGATTTTTCTTGAAGAGTGCTAATGAGGAGCTTTGTTTTATATAAATAGGTAGTTTGTTCCAGAGTATGGGAAGTCTGTGGGACAGGAATCTATCCCTCCAGCATGTTCTGTTTATTGTGGTGACGAGGTTTAGGTCCCTAGAGCGTGTAGGGAGGGATTGGGATTTCTTTATGTGGAGCATGTCCAACAGCTCTAGGTTTGACATAGCTTTGTGTGTTAGGCGATATGTGACAGAGTAAAGCTGGAGTTTTGTGAGACTGTCTGCATAGGGCATCTGTTTGAGGCCGGTAATCCCCTTTGTGAGGTATTTCTGTGGCCTTTCCAGTTGTTGTAGATGTCTTGTGAAGTACATATCAAAAGGGACGTTGTACTCTATAATGAGCGATGAGGAGAGGGGAACAATTACCTCTTTTTTTCCTGGATGAGAAACCTTTTGAGATGAGGTGTGCCACGTAGAAGGATTTCCTGACTACTGTGGCGATGTGATTATCAAAGGAGAAACTACTGTCCATCTGTATCCCAAGGTCTTTTATCACACTTTCGGTGTTAAGTAGACTACCGCCTATGTGGTAGTTCATGGGTACAGAGTTTTTACCAAAAGGGATGACAATGCACTTTTTGGCATTGAGCTTGAGGCCATGGCTTTGACACCAGGTATCTGTCTTAGTGAAGCCCTTTTGTAGCATGTCCACATCATTAGGAGTTTTGATTATGGCTCCTAGTTTGCAGTCATTTGCGAACTTTGTTAGCCAAAGACCTTCTGCGTTAGCGTGTACTTAAGAGAAGTAGATACCAAACAGGAGAGGACCTAGGACTGAACCCTGTGGTACTCCACTTGTCACTGGTCTGAAGTTGGATTTCGAGTCTGCTACTTTCACAGTGTGGGTTTTGTCAGAGAACCAGCTGGCAACCCATCTTGTGACATAGGGATTTATACCTAGTTTAGTGAGTTTATCTATAATTCCAGAGTGGGGGATGGTGTTGAAAGCCTTGGGGCGAGATATAGATAGGCTGTGTGTACCATCTTAATCTCATCTACTGCTTTGGTGACCACTTCAAAGACGTCTTTCAGGTTTAGGAGACATGAACTGCCTTTTACAAACCCGAACTGGGTAGGGTACAGAGTTTGGAGATTACCAATGCCATTATTTATAAGTTCCATGATGATACGTTCCTTAGCCTTGCAGACCAGACTCATCAGGCTAATGGGGCCGTAGTTCCCAGGGTCCATGGTGGCCCCCCTTTGTGGAGTGGGATAACTTTTGCTGTGCGCCATTTATTGGGCACAGAGCCTGAGGTGAGGCTATGCTTGAACATGGTACTTAGGTGGGGTGCCAGTTCGTTCTGTAGTTCATGTAGACTGCAGCCTGGGATGTTGTCAGGTCCCATGGATGCTATGTTCTTGGCTTTGGAGAGTGTTTTTTACCTGTGCAGCCGTGATTACAGGAACTTTGCATTCTTCCAGTATAGAGATGGGCCCTTTAGGGGATGAGAGAGGGGTAAAGTTAGCACTGAACCTATCTGCCAGGATGTTGGCAATATCAGTTGGTTCTGTATATTTAGTGCCATTGTGCTGTAACTCAGAGCAGATCTGAGTGTTGCCATTGAGATTCTTGACATAGCTATAGAATGCTTTGTGGTTGTCTTTAGAATCATTGGCGATTTTGTTTTTGTAACTAGCTTTGGAGGATTTTATGAGGGATCTCAGCTTCTTACTGAGGCTGACCATGGAGTTCCTCCAATCATGGGATTTTACTCTTTTTTTTTTTTTTTTTTTTTTTGCAACAGTTTCTTTCTTCTGTTGTAGTTTGTTTATAGCAGCGGACCACCAGATTGGCTTCCTTTTTTTGGAGGATAGCATCTTGGTTCTGTTAGGGATTGCACAATCCATGCACTCGTGTAAGTGCTTATAAAGTGCAATTGTATAGGATTCAGCAGTTGTACCTCTATTGTCTGTCAGCCAAATGGTACCCTAGCTTTTGCCACCCAAGAAAATTATTTTCCTGTGCCGCTGTCAAGCAGAGCCACAGAAGTGATCCCCGGGGTGAATTTCCTATTTCCATCCAATCATCAAGATTTTTCTTGAAGAGTGCTAATGAGGAGCTTTGTTTTATATAAATAGTTAGTTTGTTCCAGAGTATGGGAAGTCTATGGGACAGGAATCTATCCCTCCAGCATGTTCTGTTTATTGTGGTGACAAGGTTTAGGTCCCTAGAGCGTGTAGCTCGGAGGGATTGGGATTTCTTTATGTGGAGCATGTCCAACAGCTCTAGGTTTGACATAGCTTTGTGTGTTAGGCGATATGTGACAGAGTAAAGCTGGAGTTTTGTGAGACTGTCTGCGTAGGGCATCTGTTTGAGGCCGGTAATCCCCTTTGTGAGGTATTTCTGTGGCCTTTCCAGTTGTTGTAGATGTCTTGTGAAGTACATACCAAAAGGGACGTTGTACTCTATAATGAGCGATGAGGAGAGGGGAACAATTACCTCTTTTTTTCCTGGATGAGAAACCTTTTGAGATGAGGTGTGCCACGTAGAAGGATTTCCTGACTACTGTGGCGATGTGATTATCAAAGGAGAAACTACTGTCCATCTGTATCCCAAGGTCTTTTATCACACTTTCGGTGTTAAGTAGACTACTGCCTATGTGTTGAGCGTGAAGTTGGCTTTGGAGAAATTTTTTACGGTTGTTTCCCTAATGGGGGGTGGGGGTGGGATGTGGATGTCTAGGGTGATTTGCTTGTGGTCGGATCTGACCAACGAGGAAATGACCTCTGGTGTGGAACACCGGTTGCCCATGTTGGTAATGACCAGATGTTCTTCATCTCACATTGCTGCAGTCCTTACACTTGGGTAGTCCTCTGTCCTCGGTCGGCCCGAATATCAAAGTATAAGGCTGACGTCGGCAAGGCGCATTTGACTGACATCAGGACGTCAGGGTACAAATGCGCATGACCGACGTCATATCCTCAGTCTTTTTTGCCGCATGGTCCGATGCAGAAGCAGCATTGCAAGTGCCGGTTGGCGTTCTGAGATTTTTCGTTTTCGAAGTTTCAGACCGAGTCAAAGTTGGCTAAGTACCCGTTGGGAATATTTTAGTTTTTTCTTGCCTCAGTGGTTTACCGGATGTCAGAAAAAGTGAATAATTGCATTTCTTGTGGGAAACAGATACCGCATAGAGATTATCATACTTTGTGTATTCCTTGTTTAGGGCCTGAGCACGACGTTGTTGGCTGTCGCTCTTGTGCTAGATTTAATAAACGCAGTATAAAGAGAAGGTTGGATTGTGCCAGGTTAGTCTTTGGGAAGCGGTGCAATTATAAAATGCCGTCGGATGCTCCGACGCCCGCTTCTTCGAAGAAGCGCAAGGACAAAGCAGTTAAGCCTAGGCTGGAAGAACCGTCTGTACCGGACGCCGGTTCTTTAGAGGTGTCGGTGGAGCCGGTGGTTCCACCGGAGATTTCTTTGGGTTCTCAGGGAGAGACTTTGTTATTGCAGGATGTGGCCTCTCAGGAGGCAGGTCAGGCCGAAGGGGCTTCTCAGGTTACTTTACTCCCCTCCCTTCCTAAGGTGGTTAGGCCCTCTCCTTCTGTTGCCAAGGCTTCTCCCAGGGGCAGGCCAGGTTTAGCTTCAGTTGGTGTCACCCCTAGTTCTTCAGGAACTGTGCCCAAGAAGCATATGCTTAAAATGGCAGAAGATTTGATTACTTTGATTAGGGGTTCTTTGCCCCCTCCTGATAAGAGACCTAGGGTGGAGCCTGAGTCAGGGAGTTTTGAGCAGGCTTCGGATGTTTCAGAGTCTTGACTGAAGACTTGCAGGAGTATTCTCCTTATTCTGACTCTGATGTGGATGATTCTACTCCTTCTGCTTCTCCTCCTGAGGATTTTTCTTTTCAGAAACTCTTCATTCTATGAGGGAGCATTTTAAGTGGGAAGGCCAGGACTTCTCTGATTCCAGGAAAAGGCTTAGGGAATTTTTGTTTTTGCCCCAGCATAGGCCTTTGGCTATACCTCCTGTTTTAGATGTGGTGGAAGATGTTTTTGCAGAGGCTTCATTTAATCCTGATTCTTTGCCTCCTGCTCCTGTTAAACCTGATAGATATTACAGGGTGCCTGAAGCTCATAAGTATCTTTTTAAGAGTCCTAGGGCAGACCCAGAAACTGTTAGTCAGGGCCCTAAAGGTGTTAAGGCTTCTATTGTCAAGAATCCGGTTCCTTCAGACAGAGGCCAAAGCTTTGGACAGATGGGGAAAGAAAGTTTATACTTCTTCCACTCTAGCTATGAGGGCTTTGAATTGCCAGTTTCACATGTTAAAATACCAAAACTATCTCCTTTCACAATTGAAGTCTAAGGTTGATGCTCTGGCGGAAGGTATTGATTGTAAAGAATTGCAAGATTTAGTACATGTTTCTGAACAGGTGGGTAAGCATTCTTTGCAATGTGGTTTTGATGCTGTACAGGCCTCGTCTAGGGTGGCTGCCACTGGGTCAGTTCTTCGCAGGCACGCCTGGCTGAGGGATCAGAATTTGTCTGACCATGTTAAAACAAGGATTTTAGATGCTCCTTTACAATCTGATGTGTTGTTTGGTTCTCCTGTTGAGACAGTTTTAAAGAAAATGGAAGACAAGGCTAAGTCTATGCAGACTGTTAAAGATTTTTTGCAGGTTCAGCCTCCAAAGTTTAGTAGAAATTGGCCTACTAAGGGGTGGATGTATCCTTCTTATGATTCCCAGTCTAGGGGTAGATCTAGGCGTGGTAGGGGCAGAGCTCAGGGTTCTTTCAGGCCTCGTACAGGAGTTCTCCTGCACAGTCTTCAGGTGAGGGCAGGGGTCAGTCCTTTCGTAAACAGACCCAATGACCTACCTTTTCAGCTGCCAGAGCCTTCTCGTCTGGCAGCCCCTTTGGGAGGAAGGTTGGCACTTTTCAAAGAAAATTGGAGTTTAATTACCCAAGACAGATGGGTATTGGATATCATACACCACGGTTACAGGTTTTATTTCCATACCTTACCTCCTTTCAAAGGCATGCCAGACGTTCCTCCTACACAAAGAATAGAGGCTCACAAGCAAATTTCTCTGTTACTCCAACTAGGGGCCATTCAGCCGGTCCCTATGCCAGAAGTGGGCCTAGGATTTTATTCTTGCCTGTTCCTCGTACCAAAGAAAGGGAACACGTGGAGACCAATTTTGGACTTATCTATCCTCAACACTTATCTGGACATTCCCAAGTTCAAAATGTTGACCTTACAGCAGCTTTTACCTCTGCTGGGCAAAGATCATTGGATGGTAACTTTAGATCTCAAGGAGGCTTATCTTCATGTTCCTATCAGACTGAGTTGCAGGAAGTATCTGCGTTTCGAGCTGGGACTTCTCATTATCAGTTCTCTGCATTGCCCTTTGGCTTATCTACTGCGCCCAGAGTGTTCACGAAGGTTCTGGCTCCAGTGATAGCTTTCCTCAGGTTAAAAGGAATACAGATTTATCCTTATTTGGACGATTGCCTAATTCTGGCTCAAGGAAGGGACGAGCTTCTTCATCATTTGGATTATGTGATAGCAGTGCTAAGATGCCTGGGGTATTCTGTGAACGAAATAAAGTCCAGTCTAGTACCCTCTCAAGACATGTGCTTTCTGGGTGTGAGACTGAATACAGCATCCCAGATGGCCTTTTTGACCCTGGACAAACAAAATAATCTTTCCCTTTACTTTCATCAGTTGTCTCATCAGTCCGGGCTGACTGCAAGGACAGTCCTTCAAGCCTTAGGGTTCATGGCATCTTGTATTCTGGTGCTTCCCAATGCCAAACTGCATATGAGGAAGCTACAATGGTATCTCAAAAATGTATGGACACAGCACTGCCAGGATTTGGACACTGTCATTCCAATAATACCTTGCATTCAAAAGGAATTTTTGTGGTGGGCTCAGGAATGTCACCTAAGCAAGGGACTCTCTGTGACCCGGCCAGAGGCGAGTCAGATTCTAACGACAGATGCCTCAGACAAAGCTTGGGGAGCTCATCTGAATGGAAAGTGGATACAAGACAAGTGGCCTGCCAGACTACAACATCTACATATCAACTTGAAAGAGATGTTAGCAGTCCAGTTTGCATTAATAGCCTTCAAGGATTTACTTCTTCCAGGGCAGGTGTTGATTCTAACAGACAACACAACTGTCATGTGGTACATCAACAAGCAAGGCGGAACACATTCTTATCCTCTATGCAGGCAAGCGATGATTTTGTGGGAGACTGCTCTCACTTTACAGCTAAATCTTCAGGCAAGGTTTCTGCCGGAGCACAGAACTCCTTAGCAGATGTGTTGAGCAGACAAATTATGGATCCCCACGAGTGGAAATTGGATCCTCATGTATTTCAGAAATTGACAGTGTCATGGGGAACTCCAGACATAGATCTGTTCGCTTCCCCACTAAACCACCAGCTGCCAAAGTTTTGCACAAAAAGGTTTCATCCAACAGCTTGGAGAGTGGATGCTCTTTCTTTCAATTGGAGCAATCTTCATGTGTATGCCTTTCCGCCTCTGCCTCTCCTCCTAAAGGTATTACTAAAGGCCAGACAAGACAAGCCAAGGATGATTTTAATAGCTCCAGATTGGCCTCGACAGCATTGGTACCCATTACTGAGGAGCCTGGTACGGAAGCCTCCATGGCCTTTGCCTACGATTCCACACCTGTTGTCTCAGGAGGACAGTCATCTGCTCAATGTCAAGCTTCACTCTCTGCACCTAACAGCCTGGCATATTCTGTTTTGAACCATAGTAGGCCTCCACTTCCACAACAAGTTTTGAATGTTATTTTGGAAGCTAGACGGCCTAGTACAAGGAAAGTGTACGCAGAAAAATGGAAGAGATTTTTATTTTGGAGTGCAGCAAAGGATTTTGATGTTTCTGAGCCTAATTTAAGTGTGGCTCTTCAATATCTTACTGAGTTACTGGACAAGGGTTTGTCCTTCTCTTCTATTAAGGTTCATGCTGCAGCAATTTCGGCTCACTATGATTGTGACCCACCATTGTTTTCTCATCCTTTGTTCAAGCAATTTCTTAGAGGGGCAAGAATATAAGACCCCCACGAAAAGCTCCTTCTCCTGCTTGGGATCTCAATTTTGTGTTGGAGAAACTCACTCTACAACCTTTTGAGCCTGCAGCTACTGCTGAATTAAAGTTTTTATCATGGAAGACTGCTTTTTTGTTGGCTATTACCTCTGCAAGAAGGGTTTCTGAGTTGCAGGCCCTTATGGCAGTTGAGCCTTTCTTGATTTTCCATAAGGATAGGGTATCTTTACGGACTAATCCTTCCTTTATGCCTAAAGTGGTTTCTAGTGTGGCTTTAAACCAAACTATTCATTTGCCTACCTTTTATGCAAATCCCCAAAATAATGGGGAAAAGATTTTGCACACTTTAGATGTACACAGGCAGTTGCGTTATTATTTGGACAGAACTAAAGGGTTCAGGCAGTCTCAGCAATTATTTGTTTCTTTTGCTTTGAGTTCTCAGGGCAAGCCTGTGTCAAAACAAACTATTTCTAAGTGGATTGGGTTTTGCATTGCTTTCTGCTATTCCCATCATGGCAAGGAAGTTCCAGCTGGGATTAGGCCTCATTCCACCAGGGCTACTGCCACTTCAACAGCTTTTTAAGAGGGTGGCAACTAAGGATATTTTGGAGGCAGCTACTTGGAGTTCAGTGCATACTTTTTCCAGGCATTATCACCTACCACTTTACTCTAAATCCAGGGCTGGTTTTGCCACTGCTGTTTTGCAGGGCATTTTGGCAGCTCCTGCTTCCTTATAATTTGGCCATCCTCCCTTTCCTCTGCTTTGGGATTCTACCCAAGTGTAAGGACTGCAGCAATGTGAGATGAAGAACATAGTACAGTTTTGTACCTACCATAAATGTAGATGTTCGAAGATCCACATTGCTGCAGTCCAATTTACCCTCCCTCCTTCCCCTCTGTTGTTGGAGGCGGTTGTGTGGGTTGGGTGGTCAATTGGGTGTATATTGTTTATTGTATATATTGTACATATGTTTGGTGCTAGGAAGGTTGGTGGTTGGTTTGCTGTCTTTTGGTTTTTGACCTTTATTTTAGGGTCTTCTGACATCTGGGGCAAGAAAAGACTGAGGATATGACGTCGGTCATGCGCATTTGTACCCTGACGTCCTGATGTCAGTCAAATGCGCCTTGACCGACGTCAGCCTTATACTTTGATATTCGGGCCGACCGAGGACAGCGGACTACCCAAGTGTAAGGACTGCAGCAATGTGGATCTTCGAACATCTACATTTATGGTAGGTACAAAACTGTACTGTCTGGGATATTGCTGCCCCTGTTGGGGGTGTGTATAAATTGATCCAAGGCATTGGAATTTATGAATTCCAGAAAACGTTGAGCACAAGAGTTGGTACATGAGTAGTTTTCCCAGTTAATGGGGGGTAGTTGAAATCGCCCATTATTAGGGTGTTAGGTTGTGCCCTAATATTTTACAGTGTAACAAGAAATAAGGAGTGGGAATCCTGGGGCATGGTGGGGGATCTGCAGCAAGCTACAATTTGGTTTGCGGTCTTGCCCAGAGTTAGTTGCACTTGGATAATCTCGGATGCATTATGCTGAGCAACTAGCCTGGAGGTGTGGAAATCTTTAATGAACATGGACATGCCTCTGCCTTTACTGCTTCAGTCCAGGTTAGGTGGCCGAAAGGTGTGGTATGAATTATAGGCTGGTAATGCAGGGGTGCTCTCTGGAGCCTTGAACCAGGTCTCTGTCACTTCACAGATGTTGATGTTCTCCATTTTAAGGAGTGCCTCGAGTAAGTGCATTTTGAGGTATAGACTTCTAGCATTAAGTAGCATTACCCTCAGATTTTGCTTGCTTGTACCTGTTACGGTGGTGAATTTGTCATTTGAATCTTGTCTAAAAAAGACACTATAGGAGTGACAAGAGCCTTAGCCAGTATCCGGAATCCCAAGGGTGACAGGTGCAGGCCATCTCTTGCAAAGCATCGTGGTTTGTCGATCATGTTATCCCAGGCAGACAGATACTGAATCCCCTTAGAATGACACCTGAAGCTTAGTCAATTGTTGAAGTCAATCATTTTGTCCTTGTACTGTGGTATCATTCTGGGTGATGGCAGGATGCTACTCAGGCTAGGGTCATACCTGCCTGGGCTACAAGATCAGACAGCTCCTCCATATATCTTTTCATGTAATCCAGGGAGGTACGTCTCAGTTCATTCACACCAACACGGACAATGACAGAGTCATATTTGCACTTGTTGTGGAGTGACCTGAGTGCATGCGTCATTCAGCGGATCCTGGCACCTGATAGGCAGCTGACAGTAACTTTCTCCTTGTTTAGCCTGGAGAGTGGAACATCAGTGTGCCTGACTATAGAGTCACCTATGACTAGAGTGTTGGGTACATTGTTATGCCTTATGGGCTGTGATTGAGTGGCACACTGAGTTTGTGGGTTATGTGTCATTTGGGCTGTGTTGGGGGTGGAGGTTGCTTGTGTTTCTGCTTTGGAGGTCCCTGTTGCTTGGGTAGATTTTTTTGAGAGCCTCCGTGAATGTAAGTGTGTGTTTTGTGTTTCTATGTGTCTGTTTTGGTGGTATAGGTTTTGAGGGACTATGTGATGAGTGTGGTGTGGTACAGGTGTTTACCTACTCCTCTTGACTGTCTAGTCCAGCCTTGGGTGAAGAGCTTTGCTTCCAGTTTGGCTATATAAGTGTAGCTCTCACAGGTTGTAGTGTTGGGTGGTAGGCGGAGCGGGTTGTCTGTGTACATGAGGCAATTGCTGCATTTCCCCAAGATGCCCAGATTCATCAGGTAGACAGGAGAAAACACCAGGAGCTGACCTTTAGACATGCCTGGATAGGTGCTTATTTATCAAGTACTAAAACTGCTTTCCTCTAGACAAGTGAGGAAAGTTGAGTACTGCAGTAATTTGTAGCTTATTTACTGCTTACAATGAGTTCTGAACAAGTGCTGAGCTCAAGAGAAACAGATTTGAGTGCTGAAACTAGAAAACTGGCTAATTCTAAGAAAGAAAATTAAGCTAGAAGGCTTCCCTCCAACACAGAAAGGCTTGGGGGCTCGGAAGCTTACAAACAGTCCTGGATACAGCAAATCTGTTTCTGGACTAGATGACTTGCAGGAAACAAGCTTAGAAAAAAAATATGTGTATATATATATATATATATATATATATATATATATTTTTTTTTTTTTTTTTTTTAAGTGGAAAGGGGAAAGGAGGAGCAGAAGCTAACTGGTTTGGCCTTCTCAAATGTTCTCCCTGGATTAGGTAGAATAAGGTAATGACACTGGACTGGGAGGAGTGTCCCAGATCAAATTTACAGTAGGGGCAGGTAACTGCAAAGCCACCAAGTATAAACAGGATACCAATAGGGAGGGAGGGTGGGAAACAAAAATCAGAACAAACAAACCCAATCAGATGCTTAACAATTGTAGAAAATTCTAGTTAATACCTCACACACAGTGAGTAAAATAAAAGTGATATAAATAACTCAGAAATAAGCAAAAAACAGGATACTTAATGTTATATGTCACAGATTAGTTAGCTCAGAGCCCTTCCTCCGACTTCCTCCGATTAGCTCAGTGTGAAAATCCAAGTTTTGCAGTTATTTATGCAGTCATCAGCAGGCAACTAAATTGCAACAAAACCTTTCAACAGTTAAACCAATTTCTGTTGGTGTTCCCCAATGGTCAAAACTTGGCCCCCTTATGTTTAATATTTTCATAAGTAAACTTCTTACTGCTACAACACTTGCAACTGTTGTACAATACACCAATGATTCAGCCCTTATCTGCTTTGCCCCATCCAAAATGAAATTACAGGAAATCATTCAAAAATCTTTCACTGACATTGAAATGTGGCTAAAATATTCTAATTTGATGTTTAATGCCCAAAAAAAAAAATCAATCAAACTTATACTATTGACGTAAAAAAAAAATGCCTCCACCAGAAACGCACATTTCACATTAGCTCATGTAGTAACACAGAAATAGAAACCATAAGCCAAACTAAACTACTGTATATCATAATAGATAATCTCAAATTTGAAACCCATATGCCGCATTCTATCAAGAAAACTCACCAAATTCTCAGCTTCCTCTGTAGGGCAAAAAGCTGTTTGACAGCTCAAGCAAGGATGATCTTGGCAGCAGCATACCTCCTTCCTTCTCTGTTATATGCTTCCCTTATTCTTACAAATATCAACACTACATATAAAACTAAACTAGGATCCTGCTACTACAAAATAGCTACATTTGCAAATAATCAACCTTGTAATGCGCAACACTGCCTTTCATTAAAACAAATTGGCTTGAAGTTTACATACTCACAACTAATCATTGCCCACAACCTATTGTACTCTCTAGACAAATGCCCAGAATTACAGAATACTTTACTGTACTATTCACCCGCAGTAGACCTTCACTCTGGCAATAAACTCTTACTATGTATCAGTAGAACATTCAGCACTGATGGAGAGTCTTTCGAGTCCCATTACGTGTCAAAACTCTGGAATGAAATTCTCACACTGTTTAAACAGAAAACTTAAATAGTTTCAACACTTTGCTTAAGTAGCAACTATGCCAAAGATGGTGCTGTTCTTCCTTCTCATTAGCTAGCTTTACTCAAATTACTTTTCTCCAACTCTTACAGCTACTTTTCTTCCCAATCTTTTGTACCTTATGCTTCCTCAAACTGCACTCATTTCCTAAACTCTTAATCTCCTCCTTTCTCTCTCACTCCACTAACTACAGTTGCTCTTCTGCCCATTTATCCTCCTGCTCATTTCCATAAATTCTTCTGTGATATCTTTGTTATCAGTTTTAAGCTAGATTACTACTTTTCTGTCTGTAAATTATTACTAACTTCAGAAACACCCCAGTTTGATCTTTTTCCTGCAGCAATCATAATGTAAGTATATTAGCCGTTATTGTATTTTATTTTTCTGTTCAATAATTATCCAATTTATGTTAATTTCTCTCTTGATTTTTTTGTGGTAAAGTGCCATGTTCATGTAAGAAATGTTTAAAAAATCATATAAATGAGTTAATGTACAGATGTTTTACCATGAAGTTATAAATGTGCATCATGTTTGACTTAAATTTGGAGTTTTTCTCCCTGAGCCTCCACTGAAAATGGGTTTTATCCATTTGGACTTTTCCTGATCAACAAAGATAAATAGTAAATAAATAGTCCTAAACTTTGACTGATCTTCTCACAGCATTACTACTTTAAACCCACTATGTATAATGTAGTCCCCTGTTTAATTTTGCTGGCCTCTTTCTTAACTTAGCTGCTACTACCCATATCTCCACCACTTTTACTTAACCTATTTAAATCGGTTCTCCTTTTTCTATTCAACTTATGCAACTGTAAATATATTTTGTTTGTTTTATCTTCTATGTATATACTGTTTATCAGATTTTCTATGCATATTCATAAATGTAAGCTGCTGTTTGTATACTATACATTGTTTTGATACATTCTGATGTAACTCTGAGTCTGTTAATTATTCATTGTTTGATCAGTGTTATACCTCAGTAAAAAAATATAATTAAATTAAATAAATACATGTCAGACTTGAGAACTAATACTGCAAATTAATGGGCAAAATGTAGAATTTAAATGAGACACTGGTGCAAACTGCAGTGCCTCGTCAGAAAATACTGTCAAAAAACTGAAATTAGGAAAATATTGACAACTGAATTGTTTGATCTTTTTTGCTGTAATGTTTTATTGATAATTTATAAAAAACAATATATACACCTATATATAGTCGTCATGGGTACACTTTATGAGGCAATATGGTTTTAATCAGAGAAGTTTTACCAAACTAGTAAAAAGAAAAACAGTTTTTACAGATATGTGAGCAGTTCCATTAAAACATTTAAGCAGATTAGTCTCTTCCATTGGGTATATAAATATTCCACACCACATGGAATACCAACGTGTTAAATTCACTGATTTGCCGCAAACCCTGTTATGGACACATAAGAAGTGTAAAAATTCTACTCCAAACAGTATGCCAAAAAGAACTGGAAACACGAGCCTTTATTAAATAAACAACATTTAGCGATTTCATCCTGCTGTCATTCAGAACATTATCAAAACTGAAGTATACCATAAAATTTCATTTTAAATACTCAGTCAATTAAATTAAACATTAAAATTAGACATCACTTAACCCCTTAAAGGCACCAAACCCTAGACATCAATTAACTCTTTAAATGCACCAAACCCTAAATGCCAACCTTTAAAACAAAACTCCAATTGAGACAATGGTATTTCCCAAAATTACAAGCAAGGTAAAATAGTAAAAATACAAAAATAAATATCATAATTGAACTGTATGTAAAAAAAAAAAAAATACACTTTTTGCATTCAGTTGAATTACACATTATAATATAGCTGCCTTTAGTTTTAAAACTGGTCCAGTGAAAATACAATCATTCATGCCTAGCTGTTTATTAGCATCCAAGTCAAACTGCCAAATTAATTCCCTGAATTCCAATAAATCTTGCAAATAAACCCCACTGCGGTTCTATTACACAAAACAAAAACATTCCATTGTGGCAGTATTTTTTATATGTTTTTATGTTTTGCCAAGGCATTGTTTTCAGTAATATCATAGGAATGTTTGTACACTCATATCATAGGAATGTTTGTACACTCGTTTCCTGAGAGTCCTTTCAGTTTTTCCTATATAGAAGGATGTACATTGAACACACATGGCAATATATACCACCCCACTACTGTTACAGTTAAAATGTGCCTTTGTCCTATCTCTATAGTTTCTAAATTACTCATAAAAGGACATTGTCTACAGGACCTGCTTTTGTATGTTCTCACTTTTTTGATATACCTGTATAAACTTTATTCTTCTCATAAATTATTTTTAAGGTTTTACCTTTTTTATGTACTACCTTGGGAAAACTGTTGAACACCTTGGGCATATCTAGTAGTTGTTGGAACATATACCAATATTTCTGCACCATTTTCTTTATATCATAAGAGTAAAGACTGAATTCTATATACAGAGCTTGCTCAAAATTACCATTCTTTTTACTGCTCTGAACTATGTCTCCTGGTGGGGAACCATTCTTAGAATTAGTAACACCACCTTCCTTTATAATAGGCACATACCTCATTCCCCATCCATTGATGACTTCATCCTGCAAATTTGTAATAAGACCCTCTGGATACACTCTCTGTACCAGCATATTTTTGATGCTATTACATTCTTTCCAAAAAATCAGTATATCTTGAGAAGTCATACATGCAACCCTTACCATCTGTGCTTTGACTATATTTCTGTTTTGGTGATATGGATGATCACTGTCATAGTGAAGGAAAGAGGTGCGGTATGTAGGTTTTCAATAAATTTTCAAAATAAACTGGAAGATTTTTGCATCTTTAGTAATAGTTACATCTAAATAATGTAGTTCATTTTCAAAAATTTCATGTGTAAACTGGAGAAATTCTATATAGGAAAAACTGAAAGAGCTCTTAGGAAGTGAGTGTATGAACATTCCTATGGTATTATTAAAAATAATGAAAACAATGCCTTGGCAAAACATAAAAAGTACTGCCACAATGGAATGTTTGTTTTTTTTTTTTTGTAATAGAACAGATAAAAAGGGATCCCATTTGCAGGGTATTGGCAAGATTTATTGGAATTCAGGAAATTAGTGTGGCAGTTGGATTTAAATGCTAATAGTGTGGCAGTTGGATTTAAATGCTAATAAACAGCCATGCTTGAAAGAATGTATTTCTGTTGTATCAGTTTTAAAACCAAAGGCAGCTGTATTATGTATAATACAACTGAATGTAAAAAGTGTAAAAATGTTTTTGTATACAATTCAGTTATGATATTTATTTTTATATTTTTAATGTTTTACTTTGCCCCTAATTTGGGGGAATACCATTGTTTTGATGGGAGTTTTGTTTTAATTGTTTTGTTTAAGGTTTGATACCTTTAAGGAGTTAATGGATGTGTAATTTTAATGTTTAATTTAATTGATTTGTTGAGTATTTAATTGGATATTTTATGGTATACCAGCCAACTCTTTATCAGCTACTTTATGGTCCTTAACAAAGGGTGTCCAATCCTACTGTGTAATGTTCCTAACAATCCAAATGCTAGTTTTGACCAAGCGCCAGGCTATTAGGAGTGGCCTGTACAGTGTTACCAAATGCATATGCCAGTACTCTGAGCTTAAATATGTCTCAAAAATAGCCACAAAGATGGGTTTAAATATATTTAATAATAAATAATAAAAGAACAAGACAATACTCAATAAAGAAACACAGTTACTTCAGAGTTCAAAATCAGAGGAAATATTTAAAAACAACATTGCAGGACAGTCTCAAATAAATACAGAAAACATGTAAACTAATCTTTGCTATATTCCTGTCTGTATCTAAGAAAGATACTATGCCCTAACTCTTACTTATAAACAGGCAAGTGCAGATGATGATGAGTGGATGTTCTTGCTAGGTCCAAGACAAAATACAAAATGCACAGTCTCTCTCTGAGGGTTCCCAAATTAATATCAAACATTACTGCTGGGCCAGCTTGGATGACATCACTCTGTCATTTGACTTCAGTTCCCAGGCTAAACAGAAACTTTAACACAATTTAACTTCCCTCTGTGAGGGAAATACATCTCTTAGATCTTTGCAGATCTTGCAAGTCGTAAAACAATAAAATACTTTACATTTTAAACCTAGTAATTACTTTTCTTTCAAGGCAATAGAAAAACTTATAGCTCTAGACGTTGTGTCTGTTTCCGCATTGAAACTGAGAGATAACATCTCTTGTTTATGGCCCAGCTATAAAGTAACTTAACCTCAACTATTCTTAAGTTTTGCAAGTTAATCTTCTATGTTCCAGCAGGGTATGCTGTGGTTACATTCTTGAAGCTCAGTACATAACATACAGTTCTGTATAAATCATATCAATATTCACAAATGACATAGAATTACTTACAAAATCCCAGATAGCTGTGCGGGCAGCGTGACAGTTGTTATAATAAAGACTCATGTTTACAGTTTTTGGTGGCATACTGTTTGTAGTAGATTTTTTATACTCCTTTTGTGTCCACACACACTTTCTTCAGCTCAGTGAATTTAACACATTGGTGGCGTGTCATGTGGAGTGGAATATTTATACACCCTTTGGAAGAGACCATACACTACCCGACCATTTCCAGTGATTTATTGGTGTTTTGTGTGCCTTAGACTGCTGTGGCAGCAGCTCATATTTGTGCTGTGTTCCTAATTGTTTTTTTCTCGAGCTGCCGGATCCTTGGCGGTGTGTTTTTTTGCTTATATAGGTTATTTACCGCATATATTCCCCCACTTCACTAGGTCTGTGTAGCTGTCCAGACCTTAGACGTTTTTGACTTTTTTACTTCTTTTACTTCACTGTGCTTTCCTGAAGTGGCCATCACCCACTCTGGAAACTGCTAGTAACCTGTCAGTAGCACCACCGTGACCATCCCTTACCAGTACTATTGTCAGCATATGTTTAATCTCCCCTTCCCCCACTTAATCTTTGATTTATATTATTCAGTACTATATAGTTATCAGAAGATATAGCTATAAAAAGGAAGTATTACTAGCAGAGTTCATTAAGTTTTGAAGTTTAGCATTATTAAAATATATACTAACAAGCCAAAAGGACCCCCTGCTAACTGACAATTGTCTTGTTCTGTGTTCTCTCATACTGCCATCCACATGCCTACACCCACATCTGCCCATCAGATCAGTTTAGTGTTAGTGGCAAAGGAGGTAGCATACTTGCCTTTGGTACAGAAGCCTAGGGTTCTATTCCCACTCTAGGTAGTTCAATTGCTGACACTGCAGTGCAGCATAAGGGAGTGCTGCACTCCTGGGTCTGCCATCCTTCCAGTGAGATGTTAAACTGAGGCCCCTTCTGCTTGAGTTGATGGTAGTTCAGGTGGATGTAAAACCTCCCATGGCACTTATCGAAAAGAGTTGTGGTCCTTTATTTAGAAGACGTCTTAATCACACAATATTTACAATATATACACTATTTACATTATTAACAACTTAAACTTGACACATTTCTTCATATTTTACAAATTTAGTTTCATTATATACTTTGGGACCCCCACTTCATTTTCCATGACCAAAATCTTATCTTTTCCAATATTTTTGCTAAATCCCATTTTTCATTAAATATTATTTCTCTCACTCTGATTCCATACAACCCAAATAATACTGAACTTTATCCATTTTATATACATATTCTTTGTGCTTATCTATGTAATAACCATATTCAATAATATCCATATTTATGTCTTATATCCTCATGTTCTCGAAATAATTCAGCTCTTCTAATTTTTTTTTTTTTTACATTCTTCCAATTATTTTACATCTTAAGAATACATACTCAGCCTTTTCAATTTCCTTATAATAACTTCATACCCATTCTTCTCTTTTACATGGCATATTTGCTTTAACTGGTATGGTTTCATGCCGGGAAAGAGCCCTACAGATGCGATGTTTGCTCTGAGAGTGTTGAGGGAGAAGTACAGAGAAGGTCAGAAGGAGTTGCATTGTGTATTTATAGACTTAGAAAGCATATGACAGGGTGCCTAGAGAGGAGTTGTGGTATTGTATGAGGAAGTCGGGAGTGTCAGAGAAGTATGTAAGAGTGGTACAGTGTGACAGTGGTGAGGTCTGCATTGGGAGTGACAGATGCATTTAAGGTGGAGTTGGGATTACATCAAGGATCAGCTCTGAGCCCTTTCTTATTTGCAATGGTGATGGACAGGTTGACAAACGAGATCAGACAGGAGTCCCTGTGGACGATGATATTTGCAGATGTCATTGTGATCTGTAGTGAGAGTAGGGAACAGGTGGAAGAGACCTTGGAGAGATGGAGATATGCTCTAGAGAGAAGAGGAATGAAGGTCAGCAGGACTAAGACAGAATATATGCGTGTGAATGAGAGGGAGGATAGAGGAATGGTGAGGATGCAAGGAGTAGAGGTGGCGAAGGTGGATGAGATTAAATACTTGGGATCAATAGTTCAGAGTAATAGTGAGTGTGGAAGAGAGGTGAAGAAGAGAGTACAGGCAGGATGGATTGGGTGGAGAAGAGTGTCAGGAGTGATTTGTGACAGACTAGTACCAGTAAGAGTGAAAGGGAAGGTCTGCAAGAGGGTAGTGAGACCTGCTATGTTATATGGGTTGGAGACAGTGGCATTGACAAAAAGGCAGGAGTTAGAGCTGGATGTGGCAGAGTTAAAGATGTTAAGATTTGTACTGGGTGTGACGAGGGTGGACAGGATTAGGAATAAGTATATTAGAGGGTCAGCCCAGGTTGGAAGGTTTGAAGACAAAGCCAGAGAGGCAAGATTATGTTGGTTTGGACATGTACTGAGGAGGGATGGGATGCTGAGTATATTGGGAAAAAGTATGCTAAGGATGAAGCTACCAGGTAACAGGAAAAGAGGAAGGCCTAAGATAAGGTTTATGGATGTGGTGAGAGAGGACATGCAGGTGGTTGGTTTGACAGAGCAAGATGCAGAGGACAGGAAGAAATGGAAACAGATGATCCGCTGTGGTGACCCGTAATGGGAACAGCCGAAAGAAGTAGATGATTTACTTTAATTGGCAGTTTCATAATTACCAGTCTCCACAAAAAGTCCTGGCATTGTCATATTTTTGCGTCTTTCCATTCTTGCTTTTATTGCCCAGATCTTAGCTTCCTCTTAATCTGTCCGTGGATATACATAAAAATGGTTAATCATGATCTTTTTATACCATACTTTTCTGTCATCATCAATATCTTTCACGTTTATTTTCCGAATTAATGTCTTTTCTTGACAAACCTTAAACTCTTCATTTCTACCGTTTCTTTTCATTTTATGTCTTTGCATTGTCTCCCATTCCTTTCCATATTTAGCTCTTAATATCCTATTTATTAAACCATTTATTTCATCCATCTCAAGACATTATACAGATTCAATGAAGCTATATAAACTACTGGGTTGATTAATCCTAAACACCCTTCTTTTGTAACATACAGTATACCTCTTTTCACAGGGTTGAGCCACGAGTCCCAAATGAATGAAAAAACTAATGTCTAACTTTTTTTCTTATTTTAAAGGCAAACCGAATACACTTGCTAAATACACCATTTTAGCCATTAAAACTGAATTCTTCAGGTATGCTTTTTTCTTAAAAGATAATTTGAGAGATCTCCAAAACATACAAGTATTTCTTATTTAGTCAAACATCTCTTGCTATTGTAATTTTTTTTTCTTGTCCACCAAAGCTTATTCTTGAAAACTTTTTTCATGCATATTGAATTCAGTCCTTCCTGATTTTTTTTCATTTTATTGTAAATGTTTACTCTTTATTTAACTACAACTCTATTACAAATTATTTAAATGAGAATTTAAATGTCACTTTATAATGTCATCTGCATAAGATAACATAGTAAGTATTTCTATGCCTTCTTTTTTATGTAGCATACATCCTTCATCTTTTGATTTATATGACTTACTAACAGATTCATTACTAATGTACATACTACTTAAATGATGACCTTGTCTTCTGCTGCTTTTTTACAGCTATATCCTTATTTAACCAGTCATTCACTAAAACATTAATTGTATTATTTTTATGTGCTGTAATACACACATTTTTTATCTTCTCACTTATTGAAATATTTCCCATATTTCTTCTCACTTATATTATTGAAATATTTCCCATATTTTTTCAAACTGTATAGTATCAAAAGCTTTCTTTAAATCACCTGTCATGATCTTTACTTGTCCCTGCCCATTTACCATATCATCTACCAGTTTCCTGATTATTAACTCATGACTTCCTCTATCCTAAATACTATATGTCATGTCCTCTATAACTTACTAATTTTAACTTCCAATCTTTTCTGAATTATGTTCATAAATATGTTATAATCTGTATTATTCATTACCAGTGGTCTTCAGTTCTGAATAATATATCTATCCCCTTTCTTCCATATAAATGTCATTACTACTGTACATAAATCTTTGTACTTGAATCTTTCTTTTAACCATTCATTTAATTCTTATAGATATTTCTTTTACCATTCTGTGAAGTCTTTATACATTTGGTGTTCTATCCCATCAGGCCCTGCTGCTGACTCCAGATTAACTGTTTTTATTATCTTATTTATTTATTTTATTTTATTTATTTTACATTTGTTAACCGGGAAATTCCGACTGGACCAGGTCCATTTTCAGCGGTGGCCCGGGGAGAAAAGCTCCAACATCAAGTTATACAAATACAGTACATCCAGCATAATACACAAAACGGGTTACATCATGTATGCTGAGCATAGTAATATAACAAGAAATTAATAAAAACTCTCCAGGTAAAAGAAGATATAGAACATGGGTAAAAGACAATGTCAGTTATACATTGGTAAGAGAAGAAAATATATCAAGTAAGATTCCACAGTTAAAAGTACCCTTTCAGATGACCAAGCCTACAGGGGATCAGAGCTCCAGCATGTGATCAGAGAGGAATTTGGGGAGTTAATAGTAGTGTGGGTAGGGTTATGTGATACAAGGGCAAAACCAGGTACTATGAAGGTGCGATTTGAGGGAGTTTTTGAATATGGATGTGGAGGGGGCAGTGGACACGGATAGGGGAAGAGAGTTCCAATTTCTGGCAACGGTGTGGGAGTAGAGCGCTTTCCCTGCATTATTGTTAGCCTTGGTGATGGAGAGGAGAGATTTTTCACTGGATCTTAGGTACCAGTTTGCAGTATAGATAGTATGTTGGATAATGAGGGTTTTTTTTCAGGATATTTGAGAATATTGTAGGCTGTGCCCAGCTGGTGATAGTTAAGTAGCTGTGGTAGCTCAAGCCATTTTAGTTCTTTTAGTGCAGCACAGTGATGAGTTCTGTAGGTTGAGTTAGTAGCAAACTTGGCTATTGTACTGTAGCATGATTCTAGTTTGTCTAGGTCACATTGTCTGATTTGGGTAAAGATTGGTACTGTGTATAATAGATTTGAGAGGAGGTGGCTTTGTGCAAGAGTGACTCTTGCTTTTAGTGAGAGAAAGGACTTGTGCCTGTATAGGGAGACTAGTTTTTTGTGTACTAGTTTTATGGTATGTGAGATGTGAACATCAAAGTGGAGATTATTGTCTATTTCAGTGCCCAGAAGTCTGGTGGTGTTAGAAGGGGAGATGGTGGTGCCGTCCTTAGATGTTATGGTAAAGGAGAGTATTTTTTTATCTATTAGGGGTAAATAGTAGCAGTTTTGTCTTTTTGTTATTTAGAATTAGTTGGATACCCGATATCCATTTTTCTACTGAGATAAAGGTATCTTGAGTGAGTGTATGTAGGGTGGTGGGAGATGAGGCAGAGCAGATCAGGGTTGAATCATCCGCATATTGTACGAGTGTGGCATGTTGTATAGAGAATTTGAGGTTATTTATGAAAATAGAGAACAATAGCGGGCCCAGTATAAAGCCCTGTGGGACTCCTACGGTGGTTGGAAGTTGTGTAGACAGAGTTCCTTTCCACTGGACTGATTGTTGCCTGTCAGACAAGTAGCTTCTGAACCAGGCTATAGTAGAGGAGGTGAAGGATAATGATGTTAGTGAGTCTAGTAGAATGGAGTGGGAGACCATATCAAATGCTTTTGAGAGGTCTAGGAAAATGGCTGATACATATTTGTTATCATTCCTGTGAAGGTTTATATAATTAGTGAAGGATAGAAGGGCTGTGGTAGTGCTGTGATGTGGACGGAAACAGTGTTGTGTGGTAGATAGTAGATTGTGTGTGTTAAGAAATGTCATCACTTGCAAGTGGATGCATTTCTCAAGAATTTTGGATAAGGGGCAAAAGATGGAAATAGGTCGGTAGTTGGAGAATTCATAAGAATTACCTTCTGTATGGAGAGGAATGATGTGAGATGCTTTCCAGAGTTTGGGTATGTAGAATTCTAGTATGGAGCAGTTGATAAGGATGGAGACAGGATATGATAGGGAGTCATTAGCCATTTTTAGGTATGCAGCAGGTATGTTATCAGCTGCTAGTGTGGTTGGCTTTAGTTTTAGGAGGAGTTTTTTGATAGTTGAGGTGGGCACTGGTGATAGGCTGAAAGAGGGGGTGGTGTGGGATAGGTTAGGTTGCGAATGAAATATGAAATTGAGAAGCTATGTCTAGGGTATTGTTAGTAGAGATGGGTGCTGGGGTTGTGGTTTTGCCTGGCTTTAGTAGGGAGTTAATGGCATGCCAGAATTTTTGTGGACTATTTGAATATTTCCTTTGGGCGCTAAGAAAATAGTTTTGTTTGTTTATTTTGGATTCAGCCTTGGCCTTGTTTCTAAGCTGTTGATAGTATTGTCTAGAGCTAGGGGTTTTGTCAGTTTTCCAGATTTTCCAGGCTTTATCTCTAACTTTTAGTAAGGCTCTGGTGTCCCTATTTAGCCAGGGTGCGTAGTTGGCTTTAACTCTGATCTTTCTGCTGGGAGCTAGACTGTTAAGGATTTTAGAGAAGGTAGTATTGAAGTAGTCTACTGCCTGGTCTAACCCGAGTGTCCGTAGTGGTTCCTGGTTGCAGTGGCTTAGGACAGTATTTAGGTATCATGGGGTAAGGTTACGGTCATCTCGTACAAATTTGTAGACTACTGGTTTGGGGTGATTGGAATGTTTCTGGAGTAGGAAGGTAGGGAGATGATCACTTAAGTCATCTGGGAGACAGCCTACTGTATAGTTTTGTTTGGGATAGTTGGTTAGTGTCCAGTCCAGCATGGATTCTGTCTTTGTTTTCTCATCTATTCTAGTTGGTTCTTTAATTAGTTGAAAGAACCCATATAGATTGATATGAATAGAGGGGCTGCTGGAGTTACAGGCTGCCTAGTCAGTGTTAAGGTCTCCTAGTAGGATTGTTTCCTGAGGTAGATTGTCCTTTGTCCATTGTAGGATGTCTTCTATTATGAACGAGTTGTTGCCTGGGTGTATGTAGCAGCATATTATATTGATGATCTTGGTGTTTCTTCTGGATAGGACAGAAAATAGGATTTCAGCATTTTGAAAAGTGGGTGGTGTGGTGTACAGGAGCTGGAGGTTAAGGGTGTTTTTAAAGAGAATGGCTACTCCTCCTCCTTTCCTGTTTGTTCTAGCAGATCTAAGTGTATTATACCCTGGGGGAAGAAAGTCTTCATCTTGGATACTGGGTTTAAGCCAGGTTTCTGTAATGGCGAGTATATCAGGGTTGTAGTGGGCTATGAATACATGTAGGTCTGTTAGCTTGTTGGTAATACTTCTTATGTTGAGATTTAGGATTAGCAGGTCAGATGTTTGTCTAGCTGAAAGGGGACCTGGATTTGGGTAAATGTCACCAGAGGTTAGCAGAGTTTGTAGGAGTGTCAGTATGTGTTTAATATTAATTGTTTGTGAGCTTGGTCTATGAGAGTTTTTCTTAGTGTGGTGAGATGGTGTAATTTTTGTTAGTAATATGTAGTTGTAAGATTTATGATTGTAGGGCAGATGTAGAAGTCTGAGTGGGATTGAGAGGGTGGGCTAGTGTGGGTAGTGTGATAGTAGTTGTGCAGCAGTAGGTCCGTTTGTAAGGAAGTTAGGAAGGTTAGCGATAGTAGAGCTAGTGATAGGGATGCGAGTGTGGGTAACATGATACTACTTTGAGTGAGAAGTACAACTAGGATTCCTGGTTGGTTGTGTGTGAGGGTAGAGTTGTGTTGTCTGGGAATGTGTTGTTGGGAGTGGGATCAGTGTGGGATGTAATTGGATTGGGGGTGGGGGGAGGTAGGATGAGTGGGTTGGGCTTGTTGTTAGGGAATTAGGGGTTGGTCTACTGGTCAGGTGATTAGGGGTTAGAATAAAAGTAGAAGTAGTGGAGGCGGGTGGAAATAGGGGGCAGGGAGGGGAGTGGAGCAAGCTCGAGCGCAGCGGGCTAACACTGACTCCGTGTTTCTTTAGGCTTTGGTAAGTATGTAGTGTTAGCTTAAATTGTTATATGCTAAACTGAAACTTTAACTGTAATTTAAACTGTATGTTTACACTAAGTTACAGACTATGTTATGGGCACAGAGTATAATTTTCTGACATTCTTAAAAGGATATAGAATTAAAGTTGGGGTTAGTTACAGATGAAACAGGAGAGGAAATGAAATGCTATTTTATAGATTTGAGTATTTCTCAAAAGAAAATTGACTTTAGTTTGGGGGGGGGGGCACTAACTGGAGAGCAATATACAGCTGTTTATTCCTGGTGATGTACTCATCAGTACAAAGGTTTGACTAAGGAACTATACAGTAGAAATGTACTAATACACTCATTAACATTTGTTTAAGTTAATGCAGGTAAGGTATTTTACTGTCTAGACCATTGGAGGTTAAGCACCTACATTAGTATTTAGTCTCTTTAGTTGCAGAACAAGTGTCTGTGGGTGCCCAGTGCTCAAGAGAAAAATTAGAAATTTCCACTGCTTGATATGGAGAGCAGAGACCTGCTTGACCTGAAGGATGGTTTGGATTAATTAGTATTTAGTCTCTTTAGTTGCAGGACAAGTGTCTGTGGGTGCCCAGTGCTCAAGAGAAAAATTTGAAATTTCCACTGCTTGATATGGGGGGGCAGAGACCTGCTTGACCTGAAGGATGGTTTGCATTAATTAGTATTTAATCTCTTTAGTTGCAGGACAAGTGTCTGTGGGTGCTTAGTGCTCGAGAAAAATTTGAAATTTCCACTGCTTGATTTGGGGGGGCAGAGACCTGCTTGACCTGAAGGATGGTTTGGATTAATTAGTATTTAGTCTCTTTAGTTGCAGGACAAGTGTCTGTGGGTGCCCAGTGCTCAAGAGAAAAATTTGAAATTTCCACTGCTTGATATGGGGGGCAGAGACCTGCTTGACCTGAAGGATGGTTTGCATTAATTAGTATTTAATCTCTTTAGTTGCAGGACAAGTGTCTGTGGGTGCTTAGTGCTCGAGAAAAATTTGAAATTTCCACTGCTTGATTTGGGGGGCAGAGACCTGGTTGACCTGAAGGATGGTTTGGATTAATTAGTATTTAGTCTCTTTAGTTGCAGGACAAGTGTCTGTGGGTGCCCAGTGCTCAAGAGAAAAATTTGAAATTTCCACTGCTTGATATGGGGGGCAGAGACCTGCTTGACCTGAAGGATGGTTTGGATTAATTAGTAGTTAGTCTCTTTAGTTGCAGGACAAGTGTCTGTGGGTGCCCAGTGCTCAAGAGAAAAATTTGAAATTTCCACTGCTTGATATGCGGGGCAGAGACCTGCTTGACCTGAAGGATGGTTTGGATTAATTAGTATTTAGTCTCTTTAGTTGCAGGACAAGTGTCTGTGGGTGCCCAGTGCTCAAGAGAAAAATTTGAAATGTCCACTGCTTGATATGGGGGGCAGAGACCTGCTTGACCTGAAGGATGGTTTGGATTAATTAGTATTTAGTCTCTTTAGTTGCAGGACAAGTGTCTGTGGGTGCCCAGTGCTCAAGAGAAAAATTTGAAATTTCCACTGCTTGATATGGGGGGGCAGAGACCTGCTTGACCTGAAGGATGGTTTGGATTACTTGAATGCAAAAACTTACAGTAGGATGATTACACACCAAGGGAGACAAACAGCTGCTGTTGGATCTTATCAAGTTATTCTAAAACTTTCTTTTTTCTAACTCTTTATTAACCTGTTTCAAAAGCTTCCTTACCTCCCCAACCTTTTTTAAAATGTCCATCTCTCAGTATACATCTCATTTACATAATATATCACTATTCCCATTATTTTTCTTATCTTCTCCATACTACACCTAATTTGTGTTTCAGCTCTCTCATTATTGTATAATCTTCTTTAGCAAATTTACTCAAATATGACTCGTTATTCCGTTTTTCCTTGTAAGAAATATTTTTGTTTATATAACAAATGTTTATTTTTTTCTTGATTCAGATCATATAACTCATTTTCTTTAATAAAATAGTTTTTTTTCATTTCTTTCCAGATTAGTAAGCACTTATCTACTTTTATCTCTGTAGTTTTTCTGTCTCCCATTCCAAATAAAAATTTTTGTATTGTTCTTTAAAAGCAACCCACCATTCTGACCAATTCTGAAATGCCACGTACAAGTATGATCTTTCCAGAATTTCTTTACTTTTAATTTCTGTTCCTCATCCCATTTTGTTTCATTTATTCTTTTTATTCCTATTCCTATCTGTATGTATTCCTGATTTCCTCTTACTTCTATCCAAATAACCAAATGGTCTGAAAATCCTGTTTCTAACACTCCTTCCTTAATTATTTCTCTCTTGTGATATCAAAAAATAATCTACTTCTGTTCTGTAATCTCCTCTTCTGTAAAGTCCAACTATTAGATTCCTATAAACTCAGTTTACCACACCTTACTACTTCTAACATTTTATTTACATCCTTTCCTTTTTCTTTTTCTTAAGTCGCAGTTAGTCTGCTACTATTATTATGATCTTGTGTATGGCTGCATAATCCGTAATTTTCTGAAACGTCCTCGCTCTCTTTACTATTCACATATTCTAAAAGTACTATTATTCTATATACATGCTCTTTCCATCTTCTATCTGGAATTATTCTTTCTATTAACACTAAAGTAACATCTGGTACATTTACTTTTTCTCTTGGTAATATTGCCACTTCTGAACATGTATTTTTACCTGAATTCCACATAATATCCCCACAAAATTGTCTGTAATCTTTCTATTGATTTCAAACATCTTTTATCCTCTAACACTGTGATGTCTGCAGTAAGCTTTTTATACAGTTATGTAATACCTAACATTCTCTTAAGCTTTTCAGACTATTCAGACTATTTACATTTACTGCTACTACATACAGTTATCTCTTTCCTTTTGGAAAAAAATTACTAGGTTTAGTTCAGTTTACCAATTTTTTTTCATTCATTCTTTTCCCTTTTGTTTATTCCTATAAATTTTCTTTTCCTTTGTCTTACTCTTTACCTATTGATTTATTTTTTTCTTTTGCTGTACTCTAGTTAATGTCTCCTGCGTCACTTACTTCTGATCCTTCTTTTATATATCTATATCTAATATGTATGTGTGTATGTGTGTGTGTATATATATATATATATATATCTATATATATATATATATATATATATATATATATATATATATACACACACACATATACACATACATATAAATACCTTCTTTTTTGTTCCTTTGTCTCCTTTATCTACTCTTTCTTTCTCCTCTGTAATAGTTTCCAAAATGTCTCCCTTCTGTATTAATATATATTCTTGTTTATATCCCTCATTTCCCTTTCCATTTCTTTTTCCCCTTTCATGCATCCATTCATAAGTTCCCTATTTTATTGCATCTGTAATATTTCAAATCACATTTTTTCATCATGCCTGGTTTCTCCACAAATGACATTTTCTGTTATCACAGTTGCTAATTAAATTATCTGTTTTTCCACAATAAAAGTAGGTCTTGGGTTGACCCCAATTCTTTACAATGCATTTATCCCCTTCAGTGTTTATAACACTTGGAATGTGAACAGTAATATCATTTTTCATTTTCAAAACAACGTTACAATCCCGACCCCTAGTCTATAGTCTATTGTCATAGACTTTAGTAATGTCCATAACATCTTGACATATTTTAATTAAATGTCTCTTTAAAGTCTCTTTCTCCACCTCAGTTCTGAATTGAATGTGAATCTTGTTTGTAGTCTCCCTATTAAATGCTTTAAACACATGCAATTTCCAGGGGTAACTGTCTTTTTTTTCTCACACGTCTAAAAATTTCTCCATTACAGTTGCATTTTCAAATATAATGTCACAAAGAATCTTTTTGCTGATGTGAATAAATGCCCGTACATCTTCTGATTTAACCCCCAAGGAAAGAACAATATTGTTTCATACATAATATCTGTCCGTGCTCTTCTACCTTATTGAATACTCTAAATGTATGGTTCTTTTTTTTCCCTTACCTTAAAAATCTTCACTTCATTTACGCTTCTCGGCTTATTTCTTACCATTTCTGCATACTTTTTTTGTTTGTTTTTTCCTAAGTATTCTTCTGCGTGGTTTTCTTCCAAATCTTTTACATCTTCCCATGAAATGTGTTTTCCATTTTCCAGGTCACTCTTCAATAACAATTCCTTAAGAATATCATCTTGCAAACTTCTCAAAAGGAGAGGTCTAACAGTATACTCCTGACTGTTTTATCTCCTGTTCAAACAAGTGCTGTTGAAGTAGCACTTCCATATTAATGGAAGTCAGGACTACCTTCTGTTTATGAACCTCCTCACCCTCAATAATATTGGAAGTCACGCTTCTCTTCTTCTTCAGTGGTTTGGCTCCTTTTATCTCCTCCTGCCACTCACCAGACTCAGCTGGTTCCATTATCTCATTTCCAAACATAACGCCACCACTCTCGTTCCTAGGTTTTTGCATTCCACGTGTCTGGATGTTCATCATGCATACAGCTGCAGTCATAACAGATGGGTTCTCCTGCCGTCAGGCGGGTCCTCGGTCGGCCGAATTCCAAAGTCTAGGTCCGGCGTCGGTTGTCGTCGCTTTCTTTCCTGACGTCAGTGCGACAGGGGTATATGAGATACAGCCGACGCCATTTTCTTCAGTCTTTTTTGCCGCGCGGTGCCCGAAGCAGAAGCAGTTTGCAAGTGCCGGTCGGCCAGCTCCTGAAATTACGAAAATTTGGAAACCGAAGTCTTCTTTAAAGCTAAGTACCCCGTTGGGGAAACTTTTCTTGCCTCAGACCGATGTCAGACAAAGTTAACAATTGTATTTCTTATGGGAAGCAAATACCGCATGAGGATTTCCATTCCCTCTGTATACCTTGTTTAGGCCCAGACCACGACGTCTCGGGCTGTCACTTTTGTGCTACTTTCAATAAACGCACTATTAAGCGTCGGGCAGAGTTCGCCCAGCACTTTTTTGGTAAAGCTTTTGATTATAAAATGTCGTCGGAGACTCCGACTACCGTTTTGTCCAAAAAACGCAAGGACAAAGACCAACATGCGAGGTCCACGGTCTCCACCGACACCACGCCAAAACCGGCTACACGTGGTCCGGTTCTCAGCGAGGCGCCTACGCAGCCCCTGACTACCGACGACACTTCTCTGGCGGTGTCTTCTGTAACCGAGACCGCAGGTGCCTCGGCCCATACCCTGACTACAGCTACCAAAGCCACTGTGAGTGTTGAGCCTCTTAATGTGGACAGGTCCACTTCCACCCATGGTGTCTTCAGACCCTCATCTTCCTTTTCCATAAAGGCCTTTACTAAGTCCAAATCAGCCATGCATTCCAAGAGGCCTGTTGCACAGGGCCCATCTCCAGGTCCCATGCCTAAAAAGCAGATGCTCAAAATGGCTGAGGATTTAATTACTCTTATCAGGGGCTCCCAACCCCCTCCGGACAAGAGACCCAGAGTGGAGGAAGATTCTCCCTCTTTTGACCAGGGCTCCATTATTTCAGAACATTCTGATGAAGAGGAACACTCGTACTCCCCTTTTGAAGATTCTGATGCAGAGCAGTCCATTCCTTCTGTATCTCCCCCAGAGGATTTTTCTTTCGGGGAAACCTTGCATACCTTGAGGGAACACTTCCATTGGGAAGGCCAAGATTTTTCAGATTCCAAGAAAAGACTTAGGGAATTTCTTTTGCTACCTCAGCACACACCTCTGGCGATACCTCCTGTCTTGGACATACTTGATGATGTTTACTCGGAGGCTTGCCTTAATACAGATTCCCTGCCTCCTGCCCCAGTCAAGCCTGATAGGTACTACAGAGTTCCTAACTCACACCAATTTCTTTACAAAAGCCATAATGCTGACCCTGAAACCATTTCTCAAGGCCCCAAGGGAATGAAGGCCTCTACTGCTAAGAATCCATTACCTTCTGAGAGATAGTCTAGATCCTTAGAAAGGTGGGGAAAAAAGGTATATACCTCGGCCACCCTAGCCATGAGGGCCTTAAATTGTCAGTTCCATATGCTTAAATATCAGCAGTTTCTGTTATCACAATTAAGGAATAAAATGTCACAACCTGAACAACCAGATTTGAAGGAGTTGCAGGATATGATGCATAGTGCAGAACAAGTGGGTAAACACACCTTACAAATGTGGCTATGATGCTCTAGAGGCTTCAAGTAGAGCTGCTGTTACAGGATCAGTCATTCGTAGACATGCCTGGCTTAGGGAACAAACCTTGCCTGACCATGTTAAAGCTAAACTACTAGATGCTCCTTTACAAAAGGATGTATTATTTGGTACTAATGCGGAGGAGATACTACGGAAAATGGAAGAAAAAGCTAAATCTATGCAAACTGTCAAAGCTTTTCTACAGGTACAACCACCACGTTTTAGCAGAAATTGGCCTTCAAAAAACTGGTCCTTTCCAGCCACGGACAAGCCCCAAAGAGGCAGATACAGGCGCACAAGGGGCAGAGGACAATCTCAAGGATCATATAGAGGCAGACAATGGCAAACTCCAGCACCAAGAGGTGGCGAAGACAGTGCACAACAATACAGGAAACAAACCCAATGACTTTCCCCTTTGCATGTCAAGCAAGTCTCAGCTGGCAGCACCCTTGGGAAGAAAGCTGGCATTATTTTCAAAAAATTGGCATATTATCACAACAGACAAATGGATCCTGGACATTATAAACAGAGGCTACAGATTTCATTTTCACACTCTTCCAAAAATGAGAGGCATGCCGAACCTGCCACACAATCAAAGGGCAGAGGCTCAAATACAAATTTCAAAGCTCATGGACATGAAAGCTATTCAGGAGGTACCTACTCACGAACAAAGTCAAGGTTTTTATTCCAGACTATTCCTGGTACCAAGGAAGGCAACCGATTGGAGACCCATTTTGGACTTATCCATCCTAAACACTTTTCTACTCGTACCAAAATTCAAGATGCACACCTTACAGCAGCTTCTTCCCATGCTGGGCAAGGAGTCTTGGCTGGTAACATTGGACCTCAAGGAGGCATACCTGCATGTCCCAATCAGACAAAGCTGCAGAAGATACCTCAGATTTCTTGCAGGTTCAATCCACTATCAATTCTCTGCATTGCCCTTTGGCTTATCTAATGCGCCCAGAGTATTCACGAAATGCCTGGCATCAGTAATTGCCTACTGCAGACTTCAAGGGATACAAATTTACCCTTATTTGGACGATTGCCTGATCCAAGCGGACAGCAAACACATACTTCGGGAACACCTGGCTTATGTAACACGGTTATTGAATTCTCTGGGATACACAGTCAACAAAGAGAAATCCAGGCTAACACCATCTCAGAAAATAATTTTCCTGGGTGCCAACTTGGAAACAAACACCCAGATGGCCTATCTTACGCCAGAAAAACAGGGGCAACTAACTCAGTACTTCAAAATACTAGCAAATTGTACCAGGCTAACTGCAAGGAAAATCCTGCAGGCTCTGGGCTTCATGGCATCTTGCATTCTTCTAATCCCATGTGCAAAGTTGCATATGAGGAAACTTCAGTGGTACCTAAAAAACCTATGGTCTCAACACAGCCACAGCTTGGAAACAGTAATACCACTAATCCCATGTTTGCAAAAGGAATTTCTATGGTGGGCCCAAGCATGCCAAACAAACACAGGTCTACCATTCTGCAAGCCTCAAGCAAATCAAGTCATCACAACAGACGCCTCAGACTACGCCTGGGGGGCACACATGACCGACAGGTGCATTCAAGGCAAATGGTCCCAAAAGGAAAAGCACCTTCACATCAATCAAAAGGAAATGCTAGCAGTGATAAATGCAATTACAGCTTTCAAGGACCTCCTGCATCCAGGGCAATTATTGATAAGAACAGACAACACCACAGTAATGTGGTACATAAACAAACAAGGAGGAACACATTCATACCCACTGTGCAGGCTGGCCATGTCACTTTGGAACATGGCTCTGGAATGGCAAATCGAACTTCAAGCACAGTACCTGCCAGGTTTGGAAAACACGCTAGCAGACAATCTAAGCAGAAATATGACAGACCCGCACGAATGGAAGTTGCATCCTCAAGTGTTTACAAAGATAATCCAAGCGTGGGGAAGGCCAGACATAGATCTCTTTGCCTCCCACAGGAAACATCAATTGACAAAATTCTGCTCAAGGACATTCCATCCAAAGGCCTGGAAAGTGGACGCCCTTTCTTTCAGTTGGGCAGCACGGACAGTTTACGCCTTCCCACCTTTGCCTCTTCTGCCCAAGGTGCTCTTGAAAGCAAGAGCAGACAGACTGAAGATGATACTGATTGCTCCAGACTGGCCAAGACAACACTGGTACCCACTCCTGAGGAGCCTAACACATTCTCCTCCCTGGACCCTACCTCTAATGCCTCTTCTACTGACTCAGCACAGCTACAAAACTCTTCACAGTCAGCTGAAAACACTCAATCTGGCTGCATGGAAAATTCCTTAACACCACAACAGACCCTACTTTCCAAGGAGGTGCAGGATGTCATTTTGGAGGCCAGAAGGCCATCTACTAGAAAGGCTTACTCCGCAAAATGGAAACGGTTTTGCGCTTGGAATGAGAAAAAAGGCCAGGATCCTAGAAAACTGAATTTGCCTCGGATATTACAGTATCTAGCTGAGCTGTTGAACAGTGGACTTTTATTTTCCTCCATCAAAATCCATGCCTCTCTTAAGACAGTTCCTCAGAGGGGCTAAGAATATAAGACCTCCAAGGAAACAACCAATACCAGCCTGGGATCTTAATTACATTCTAGAAAAATTAACATTGCCTCCCTTTGAACCAGCTGCCTCAACAGATTTGCAATGTTTGTCCTGGAAAACAGCTTTCCTTCTGGCCATTACCTCAGCTCGTAGGGTCTCGGAACTACAAGCCCTCATGGCTGTGCAGCCCTTTCTCATCTTCCATCAGGACAGGGTTTCCCTACGAACCAACCCATCATTTATGCCTAAGGTAGTATCCAGGGTAGCTTTAAATCAGGACATACACTTACCTACCTTTTACCCCAATCCTCAAAACAAAGGGGAAAGGCTGCTACATTCCTTAGACATCCATAGACAGCTACGTTACTATTTGGACAGAACAAAGCCTTTCAGAAAATCAGAACAACTCTTTGTGTCCTATGCTGTAGGAGCTCAAGGGAAGCCAATTTCCAAACAGACAATTTCAAAATGGATAGGCCACTGCATACGGTTTTGTTACTCCTTTCATGGTAAATCTGTACCTGCAGGCATTAGATCCCACTCCACAAGGGCCACAGCTACCTCTGCAGCCTTCCTCAGAGGAGTCCCTACCAAAGATATTTTGGAGGCAGCCACTTGGAGTTCTGTGCATACCTTCACTAAACACTACCACCTACCTTTATACTCCAAAACTAGAGCAGGCTTTGCCACTGCTGTGTTGCAGGGCATTCTGGCTCCTCCCAGTTCCACCTAGTGCCTACCACCCTGTGCGTAGCTTTGGGATTCTACCCATCTGTTATGACTGCAGCTGTATGCACGATGAACATAGTACAGTTTTGTACCTACCATAAATGTAGATGTTCGAGTGCTAATACAGCTGCAGTCCAGGTTTCCCTCCCTCCTTCCCCTCTGGGTACTGACCTAGTGGCTAACTCCTCATCTTACAACTTGATTGGGTTATCCTTCTATGGTGTATTTGCTTGCAACTACTGGTTTTTGATTATATTGCAATGCATGATTATATATTTTATATATATATATATATATATATATATATATATATATATATATATATATATATTTTTTTTTTTTTTTTTTTATGTATATTGCCTTCCTTCTGGGGGCACCTGACATCTGGGGCAAGAAAGACTGAAGAAAATGGCGTCGGCTGTGTCTTGTATACCCCTGTCGCACTGACGTCAGGAAAGAAAGCGACGACAACTGACGCCGGACCTAGACTTTGGAATTCGGCCGACCGAGGACCCGCCTGATGGCAGGAGAACCCATCTGTTATGACTGCAGCTGTATTAGCACTCGAACATCTACATTTATGGTAGGTACAAAACTGTACTTTCTCCAGGCTCTCACTGTGCCTAGAATGGCAGTGGAAGTGCTTGGGCAAAATGAGTCCCCACTTTCACAAGCATGACTAGGTGTAGATCCCCACTGCCCTGGCCAAATTTCCTCTAGTAATGTAAATACCACCTTGGCTCTCCCTAGAAAAGAGGCTATTAGCCTAGTGGGACTAACCCGGTCAACAAAAGATAAATAAGTAAATAAATATCAACTCTAGTAGAGTAATAATTACTGAAAAGCAACTGTTTCCAAACCCTACACTGCAAACTACTGATGTCAGTACTACTAATGAGACCACAGTCAAGACTTAATAAAGAATATTGCACCTGCAAATGGCTAGAGCAGGAGAATGTGCAGGTTATTATCAGCCAACTCTGAAAAGTTGGAAGAAACAGCGTTTATTTAAATTGAGAAGTGATAATTAAGGTAACATGTATTTGCAAAAATGCTTTACCTGGTAGGGATTATGACATAATTAGGTGTCATAATAGTAACTCTTACAGCTTAATGTTATTGATGTTCCGGCTGCCTCTGTGACATTGAACGTTGTCATGACCAGTGTCTGACACCATATCAAGGTTTACTAAAGAATCTCTGGAGTGAAGTGGGAAAGGGAATGTCATACAGAGTGAGTTGTAGGGCTTACAAAAGAGCAAGACAAAGAAAGGCAAGATGGTAGGGAAGAAAAATAATTTCACAGATTTTTTCCCCTAGGCACAAAGATTGGCTTTGCAAGGAGAGATTGACAGAGAGTCTGGAAGAACTACAAAACCACAAGTAAAATATGTAAGTAAAAAATCTTTTGCATGTATTTATTTAGTTACTTTTTCCTTTCTTTTTGGGGTTGGTGTCCTAAACCCCAACCATGTTTGTACTAACCGTGTTTAGTAATGATACCTCTTCTTTCCACATTTATAGCATACCCCTTTATGCTGTACCACAGTAGTGGGGAATTTTTTTTTAACATATCTTTTTTGTTGCTTTTCTGATACTTCTTTAGAACTGAACATTTCTGTGCAAACATTCTTGGTTAACGGTTCAATCTTATTTTATTTGCTCTGTAGCAATAATTCTTATTTTATCTATTGGTGTAATGCCTTCTTGTTTTATCTGTGTTTAGTTTCATGTTGTCTTTGTACTTTCTATAATAATGTTGTTTAATAAGTGCTTGGGCTCAGACACTCAAAGCTGACGTTAACATGGTCCTGTACAGCTTAAGGTGCAGTATCACCATGCGTTCATTGTAAGGATAACTACTGCAGTAGTGCCAACACATAACGAGGGAAGTGTTCAGCCTGACTTCCAAAGCTTTTGGATGTCCCAGCACAGAGTTGCTCTCTCACATGTCACGGAGATTGCCATGTCACATAATATAAATGGGAGACTCATTCATGCCATCTTCAGTTCTTTTTTTTTTTTTTTACTCAGAGAACATTGGAAATCAGTATCCTGGTACTCTCCCACTGACCTCCAGAGTTGTTATTAGTACCCTTTTTTTGGATTTCTTTTTTTTTTTTTTGTTACATATGTACAGTTACTAAATAGCACTGAATAGCTAAGATGCCAGTTAGATTTGTGACATGGAGATCTTTCCAAGTCCAATGCCTTCCACAGCAAAGATCAGTAACAGTGCTCCACCAAATCAGAGAAATCCCTGAACTTTCAGAGGTTGAGCCACTGTGCTTCACCAGCCAAATTTTCGTAGTAGCCGTCTTGTTCTCAAAGAAGTTTATTCTTCCTACTGCAGGGAAAGATAGTGAGGCTCATTTTATTCGTTTCTCAGGCTCCCTTGCTACATTCGTGAAGGCTGTTATGTTTATATGTCATCTTAAGTTCTCATGAGTCCACTGATATGGTTACACATAAGGAAATTTCAGTTGTGCCAACACATACACTCACTGGAGAAGGTGATTTCCTTCACCCCCTCCCCATTCAGGGGGAATTCAGTAATGGGTGGTGCAAGACATAGGATGTTTTTTCTCAAGCTGAAGGAGGACCAGATTCAGATCTGGTTGGTGGGAGGCACACTAGTGTTTTAAAAGACAGCATGAACAAGGCTTTCAGTAGCAAAGAAATTCTGTTTTTCAGTTATGTGGTTACCTCAGAACCTCAGAACTCTGGTGATGTGGTATATCAACAAATTGGGGAAGTAACTTACTCAAGTCCAATGTGCAGTCTAGCCATGTTACCTTGGGGTCGGTATTCAAAGCAGAATATTAATGTCTGTGCTTGTTACATTCCATTGGGATATTGCCCTGGTAGATCACTACATTTGTTTATTGGGGAATGTCCGACTGGGTAGAGCTGCCCGTTTTCAGCGGAGGCCCGGGGAGAAAAGCTCCACACAGTAATCCAATACAGAGCATGTAAAATAGTAACATTCACACTACCACACAAAATAATTGGACAAAGTTATACAGGCATTATACAATTTCAAGTAATGGTAACATCTACACCACATGTTAGTGTCTGTACAAAGTTATACATACAATGAGATAAAATAGTTAAGACTCTGCATACAGTAGTGTGTATAATAAATACATCCATGATCACACATAGTATACTATAAAAGTATGCAGTTGAAATTGTGCTAATATATATTGTGATATTAGTGAGGTAGTAGTTCTCTATGAGGAAGCTTTTAGATGAAAGATAGGAGGTGGGAGTAGGAATATTGGTAGGATTCACCCAGGGTAGAACAGGAACATATCCACAGGTTAGATAAGTAGGATTTAAGAAGGTTCTTAAAGTTATGTATGCTACCCAGTTTTTGGATATCTAGAGGAAGTGTATTCCATGATTTTGTGAATGCACTAGTGTAGAGGGAGTCCCCAGAGTTGTATTTACTTTTAGAAATATCAGCCAGTGCTTTGTTGGTATTTCTTCATGGACGGTCGATGGTATAGTGGTATAGTACTCCTTGTAGGGCTGTGTTTTTGGGGGGATTGATAAGAGGATTTGGTGTGCTATTGTAAACTGGTTAAAGGTAAATAGTTTTGGTAATTCTATCCAGGATAGTTGTTTGAGGGATTGGCAATGGTGGGATCTGTACGATGAGGCAGTGGTGAATTTTGCTATTTTGTTGTAGCAGACAGTTTGTTTACGTAAAGTTCGTTTAGGTTGATTAGAACTGGGGAGGCATAGAGTAGTGTGAAGAGTAGGTGGGTTCTTGCAATGGTGACTTTACTGTTGGAGGTTAGGTCATTTTTACATCTATAGAGGGTACCTAGTTTTTATGAACTTTTGTGATGGTTTGAGTTGCATGTTTGTCAAATTTCATATTGTGATCTATGATTACTCCTAGTAGTTTAGTTTGGGTGACTGGTATGATAGGAGTATTGTTGGATGATGCTATTTTAAATACTGGAATTGGGTCAGTAGCTTTAGACGGGTCAAATAACATTAATTGTTTCCTTTTTTTTTTTTTTTTTTGGTTGAGTATTAGTTGTGAGTCAGCCAGTTTCTATTGTTGTAAAGGATTCTTGGGTGATTTGTTGTAATTGTTGGAGTGATGGGGTAGAGCAGATTATGGTAGAATTGACAGCATATTGGACCGGGTTGGCGTGGAGGGTGGCTTTATGTAGATTGTTGGTGAATATGGTGAAGAGAAGGGGTCCAAGTATGGATCCTTGTGGAACACCTACATTTGCGTTGAGAAGGGGGGAATAGGGAGTTTTCCCATTTTACAACTTGTTGAAGGTTTGAGAGATAATCTTTGAACCATGTTACTTTGGAGTTGTGTAGTTTGAGTACAGTTAGTAGTTTAGAATGAGAGACTGTGTCAAAAGCTTTGGAAGAGGTTCAAGAAGACGGTAGAGACGAGATTGCCTTTGTTGATTTACGGTGTTGGTAAAATTGATAAGGGCGGTGGTGGTACTGTGATTGGGGTAGAATCAGTGTTGTGTTTCAGCCAGGAGACATGTTAGTAAGTAAATAGTTTAGTATTTGGCAATGTACACATCTGCAAAACCACCTCTTCCTGCGCGTGGGTGATGCACGGCCCCCAAAAGTAGTGAAACAACAGAAAACCAAATGGAGCCAGCAAATGGTGATAAAAATAAATGTATTGTAATTAAAGCATCACAGCAAATACAAACACAAACCGGTTTCGGCTGGTAAATTACACAGCCTTCATCAGTGTATTCAAAAAAATTAATAGTATTTACTGGCTTTTAAATACACATGCATAGAATCTCATTGGTGGAAAATTTATAAATATTCATTAAGCCCTGGGGGGAAAAGCCCTCCTAGCTTAATAATCCACTTTTTTTCTTTATTATTTAGAATATCATGCCAACCAATTTTATTCCTACGGTCCCCCTGAATCACATCAATAATTGTAAACAAAAATATTGCTGATGGGTGTGACAACTGGTGTTTATACAATGCATTGGTAATCTTTTTCTGTTTGATATTGCTATTGTGTTCTGAAATACGTAACCTAATGCACCTTGAGGTTTGTCCAATGTAAAATGCACCACATTTGCATGTGGCCATGTAAATAGCCCAATCACTACTGCAGTTACAAAAAATGTTTATATCAAAGACCTTTGAGCAATTACGACTGGAAAATTCCTTGGTAGTACATATGTATTTACAATTTACACAGTGACCACAAGGGAAACAACCATACAGACCGTGTCCAGAAATAGTAGTTTGTATTTTATCCCTGACCCTGTCTCCAGTTTTATAATGGTTGAAATAAGATTTCAAGTTTTTACCATTTCTGTATGAACACATACATTTGTCAGGGATAATCCTAGCAACTTCTGGATCACTCTGCAGTATATTCCAGTGTCGCTACACAATCTTAACAAAACAATTGGTGTTTCGTCCATAAGTGGTCGTAAGTCTAAGTGGTTTTGGTGATGTAATGGGCTTCTCCTTGTATATAAGCAACTGACTACGTTCCATACCCTGAACCTGGCTTCTGGCATTTGCTAAAATGCCTTCCTTATAGCCTCTTTGTTTGAATCTGTATGTGAGGTCCTCCGAATTTTTGCAATATGTTGAGTATTGTGAACATATCCGTTTGGCTCTGATAAATTGGGATTTTGGGATGTTCCTGGCTATGTGTGGAGCATGATAACTTGTAGCATGCAATAATGAATTATACTGCGGAAACTTCCTGTGTGTCTCACTCTCAAGTGTACCATCAGAGAGTTTACGTATAGCAACATCCAAAAAAATTATACTATGAGAATCATGTTGTTCAGTAAACCCTAAACCCCACTCATTGTTATTCAAATATTGCACAAAAGTGAGTAAACTAGACTCAGTTCCCCTCCACACTAGCCAGATATCATCAAGATATCGTCTCCAAATATCCATTTCCGAAAGAAAGATGTTCCTTATAGGATCATAAATTAACTTGGTTTAGACATAGGCCATAAAAAGGTCAGCGTATATGGGGGCAAAAGAAGCCCCCATAGCCGTACCCTTAATTTGCCAATAACAATTGTCTTTGTAATAAAAAACATTACAAGTAAGGACATATCTAGCCATGTCAACCAAAAATGTATTGAATGTGGAACTGTATAAACCTGCATATTCCAACCAATATGACAAGGCTTGAAGACCAGCTTGATGTGGTTTGCAAAAAACTCGTGGTATCATTTAACCAGGTTAAATGATACCACGAGTTTTTTGCAAATCATATCTGATGCTCAATTGGAAGAAGATTGGTTCTTATGTATGCTTGACATATGTGCCTTATATACCAATATCCCACATCAAGCTGGGGAACTGAGTCTAGTTTACTCACTTTTGTGCAATATTTGAATAACAATGAGTGGGGTTTAGGGTTTACTGAACAACATGATTCTCATAGTATAATTTTTTTGGATGTTGCTATACGTAAACTCTCTGATGGTACACTTGAGAGTGAGACGCACAGGAAGTTTCCACAGTATAATTCATTATTGCATGCTACAAGTTATCATGCTCCACACATAGCCAGGAACATCCCAAAATCCCAATTTATCAGAGCCAAACGGATATGTTCACAATACTCAACATATTGCAAAAATTCGGAGGACCTCACATACAGATTCAAACAAGGAGGCTACAAGGAAGGCATTTTAGCAAATGCCAGAAGCCAGGTTCAGGGTATGGAACGTAGTCAGTTGCTTATATACAAGGAGAAGCCCATTACATCACCAAAACCACTTAGACTTACGACCACTTATGGACGAAACACCAATTGTTTTGTTAAGATTGTGCAGTGACACTGGAATATACTGCAGAGTGATCCAGAAGTTGCTAGGATTATCCCTGACAAATGTATGTGTTCATACAGAAATGGTAAAAACTTGAAATCTTATTTCAACCATTATAAAACTGGAGACAGGGTCAGGGACAAAATACAAACTACTATTTCTGGACACGGTCTGTATGGTTGTTTCCCTTGTGGTCACTGTGTAAATTGTAAATACATATGTACTACCAAGGAATTTTCCAGTCGTAATTGCTCAAAGGTCTTTGATATAAACATTTTTTGTAACTGCAGCAGTGATTGGGCTATTTACATGGCCACATGCAAATGTGGTGCATTTTACATTGGACAAACCTCAAGGTGCATTAGGTTACGCATTTCAGAACACTATAGCAATATCAAACAGAAAAAGATTACCAATGCATTGTATAAACACCAGTTGTCACACCCATCAGCAATATTTTTGTTTACAATTATTGATGTGATTCAGGGGGACCGTAGGAATAAAATTGGTTGGCATGATATTCTAAATAATAAAGAAAAAAAGTGGATTATTAAGCTAGGAGGGCTTTTCCCCCCAGGGCTTAATGAATATTTATAAATTTTCCACCAATGAGATTCTATGCATGTGTATTTAAAAGCCAGTAAATACTATTAATTTTTTTGAATACACTGATGAAGGCTGTGTAATTTACCAGCCGAAACCGGTTTGTGTTTGTATTTGCTGTGATGCTGTAATGTACACATCTCTCAAGAATTTTTATAGGAAGGATAGTATGGCAATGGGACGGTAGTCTGATAATTCAGTTGAATTGCCTCCTTTGTGTATTGGTATTATATAAGAGATTTTCCAGAGGGTTTGGAATATGTTGTTCAGAGATTGACCTGTTTATTAATATGGAGATGCGATGGCTTTGGCGGCAATTTTGAGGTATTCCCTTGGGAGTCTGTCAGCCCCAAAGGTAGTGGGTTTTAGCTTTGTCGGGTATTTATATATTGTGGTGGTTAGAACTGGTTGAAGGGAGAAGCAGTTTTGGTCAGTTGTTGAGGTTTGTAGGTTTGTGCGAGTTGTTGGAGAGCTGTTATTAATCAGATTTTGAATGGAGTTAGAGTTGCAGTGTTGCTTGTAGAGATGTCTGTATTTAGGGGTGGGTTACTGGTTTTCCCTAGTTGAAGTATATTTATTGATGGCTGTCCATTGAGGGTTTGTTTTGTGTTTTGCCTGAATGTCAGAGTAGTGTGTTTTCTTGTCAATTCTGATTTGCTTTTTTGGACTTGTTTGTTAGTGCGACATGTTTTTGCCAATTTTGACTGGCTTTGTTTTGACACCAAGCTTCCCATGCCTTATCTTTCTGTTTTAGGAGTAGCCGGGTATTTTTGGTAAGCCGGGGACATAGTTGGATTTTGTTCTTATTGTTACTAGTTGGGGCAAGCTGGTTGAGTATGTTTAGGAAAGTAGAGTTGAAATAATCGACTGTTTTGTCCAGGGGGAAGTTTGAGAGGGGTGTCCAGTTACAATGATGTAGTGCAGTTATGAGGTCCTGGGATTTGAAGTTCTTTGTATAACGTATTTGTTGTAATTCTTAAATTTGGATTTGCAATAAAAAATCAGGATAGTAACATAAATATAGTTAGTATTACAAGTAATGAGAATAAAGAGAAGTGTGTGGAACAAGAACTTGGGTTTCCTTTGCCTATTTCATTGGATTCTAATAGTATTAGGAAGGTTATAGAAAGAAATTGGTGCACCATTCAGGGGAATCTTGACTTAAGTCAGGAAGCAGGTCCAGCCTCCAAGTTTTGTTATAAGAGAACGCATGCCCTTAGAGATGCGTTTGAGATGGGCAATAAATATAACATCTTAATCTGTAAATGTGCTCATTGCTGCTGGTGTGAATATATTAAAGTGTGTAAAGATTTTATGGTAGGTTCGAATAAATATCACATTAAAGAATTTTTCATTTGCAAGAGTCACAATGTGGTTTATCTTTGAATATACTCTATGTGGTGTATATTACACAAGAAGAAACACTAGAAGGTTAAGTGATCGAATTAAGCAACGCAATCAAGCCATCAGAAACTGTGATGAGAATAAAGCATTAGCGAAACATAGCATGCAATGTACCAATTTTTCTGACTTCAGGTTTTTTATATTAGAAAGGGTTGTCAGTTTTATTGTTGATGTGAAGACTTTTTGAGAGACAAGGGAACTTGGGTGGCAAAATTTGTTAAGGTCAGACGTACTTCCAGTCCTTGATGAAAGTTTAAATATAAGATGCGTGTTGAAGTGGGCTAATTAAGAAGGTGACATCAACAATTTTAAAGTTCAGTTGTATTAATGATTTTATTGGTTGGAAGCAGCTATATCAGTTTTTCATGGACACAGTGTTTTATTCTGATTAAGATGAATAATTAAAATCTGAACGAAAGCACTAAAAAAGTTGTGTTAATATTTCACTTCTTTTCTTTTTTACCTCGAGTTTTGCTTTTGATCTAGTTATTTTACTCTGTTGGTAGCTTTTATATGTGTATGTGTGTGTGTGTGTGTGTGTGTGTGTGTGTGTGTGTGTGTGTGTGTGTGTGTGTGTGTGTGTATGTGTGTGTGTGTATATATATATATATATATATATATATATATATATATACACACACACATATATATACATACACACACACATACATATAGATGTATATTATGTATACATTTTTGTATGTGTATATTGAGTCATCGAACTACAGCTCAACTAAAAAAAAAAATCAATTGAAACTTGTTCCATCTAACCTAAGTAATGAACACTCACATGGATCCTGCCTTATTAACAACCTTATAAACTGGCCAATTAGTATGAGAATGTTTTTTGCATTTTGACAGCACATTTGAAAGGCATATGTACATTTTCCATAAAAAGCATGTCCCAATATCTATCTGTTTATCTATATGTGATACATATTTAGAAATATACATACATACATACATACAGACACACTCACACGCAGGTCCCGGCCAGCAGTCAGAAAAACAAACCAATGACTGTAGAAATTACAAATACATTTTAAAAATAGCTTTTTTGAAAGAGAAGCGAGACTCCTGTACCCTCCACACCCACTGGAACTTGTATATACTTGCATATTTAAAAATGTGTGTGTGTGTGTGTGTGTGTGTGTGTGTGTGTGTGTGTGTATATGTATGTGTATATATGTGTATATATATATATATATATATATATATATATATATATATATACATACACACACACATTATATATATATATATATATATATATATATATATATAGATATAGATATAGCTATATATATATATATATATATATATATATATATATATATATATATACATAGATATAGCTATATATAGATATGTACATACATGCACTTAGATACATTGAGTAAAACAGTCATTTAATTCACAATTTTGGATGGTTTTTGTCAAGATCTGAGATTGTCAGGTACACATTTTGGTGCCCCGCTACATTATCTTTTAGTTACGGGTGAGTTGACCTTACCCCCCCATCTGTAAAATCGATTTGAAAGCCACTTAGTGAGGTGTACTGCTGTGCATTTTTCTGGTTTATTTTTAATGTGCTGTGATGCCTCTCGCCTGGACAGCAGAACATGTGTTATATGAGAGGGGCATCTGCTCATGTCATCTCTTGTGTTTTCAAACCATAGCTCAAGGGAAGAATGCATGGTCAGTGCCAGTATTAAGCATCATAGTACAGCATTTCTGCCTCGCTGCCTGAGATAAGATGACTATCTCATTAGGCAGTTGTTCTTTGGGTTTCCTACCTTCTCTAATTGTTTAAAAGTCAAGTGACTTTAGGGCATCAGTTTTTGAAACCTTTATTATAGGTCATTAGTTTTCAGGTATAAGATTAAATGTCTCATTGTCTAAAGTTATTACTGTATTACTTGCAAAAAATTATACAGCAATGCTTTCATCATCAGTATGTATTTTGTTTATGCACTGAGCATGACATTTCATCTTTTCATCATTATGCAAGGTTTAATTAAAAGACTATAAAGCAAAAAATTTTAATCAGAAAAAGCTGTGTGCCTTTTCCAGGGTCACCATGGCATCTGCCAGATAGAACTTTGGCATTCGTCCTAAAAAGCTCAAAGATGAGCACCCCTCACAAGAAGAGATGCATCTTGTAGAGTACACACACTCTTTCAGTATGCAGGTATACTCTTCTTTGCTATTTCTGTCAGTGTACTGTATATTTGATATAGGCAACAGGGTGACTTTAAACCTTGAGTTTCTCAAAGAGCAGCAAAGCTAAGAGTAGCCTAGCCTTGACATTTAAATGCATTTATCCTTTATGTCAGTGCATAATATAAATATATCTGGCTGGTGTTGCACAAACAGATTCTACCTCACAGAAATTATTATCCTGATATTGCATGACTGTATTTAGTGGATGTATAATATTGAGCAGTTCTATAATTCTGTTCAGTCAAATGTAAATGTGTACAACTATGTAACTACTTGTGTTTTGAAATTTCTGTATGTGCCATATGGGCCCAGGTTAGGGCTCAAAAGAGTATTTGAACCAGCTTACTCACCTGGTTAATTAACAAAAAATATGTATGCAAGTCAGTAAATAAACATCAGAGACATGTGACATACCAGCTGAGTCCCAAGGTCCCCCTGTGTCTGAGGATGTTAGTTGTGGTGAGGTGCTTTTTCAGTTGCCATCCCAGATGTTTGCCGAACCTTGCCTCTGGTGATGACCCTATGGAATATGCCATGCTATCAGAAGAAAGCCCATCCTCACAAGTCCAAGTCCTGTAAATGTCATTTGGTCTGGATGCCTCTCCGTGGGCATCTGGTTTCAGCATCCATATCCTTATAGTTGCGAACAAGAGTAATGTACTCTTGGTTCTTAATTTGTGTACATGATGATGTCCCTAGCTGTTATGCTGATGTCAAGTGGTAGCTCCTCACAACTGAAGACTTCAGAAGCAAATACCACCCCTAAAAAAACAGGTTCAGGTTGCTCAAATCTCTGTTGTCTTCCGACTCACTCCACCCTTTGCCAGGTGGGCTTCCACCATCCTCCACTTACGCATGCATCCTCACCAGAACTTTATGTATTTCCTTGCAGATTCCCATACATTATCAATTTGGGGGGGGGGGGGGCTAGCTCAGAACAGGAAAGGGAAGAGATTATGACTCTGGACTTTTAGGCAGATGAGCTGGCCTCTGCTTTCCAGATATCTTCCCCCTTTTCTACATATCTGACACTGAAGACTTATTCTTTGAATACCCAGCAGTAGATCTTTCATTTTGAGACACCCTCAGTAGAGTGAAAGATTTCTTGAAGTAAGAAGCTAGGGCCTGCTCGGACTCGCAGGTGAGGTGCAAGAAACTTCTGATGAAGTCCTGTTTGAATAAAGGACGAAAGTGCTAAAATCTTTTTTGCCATTGTTTGTGTTTGAACCTAATACTGCTGCTGATCTTGAGTCGTTATTGTTTCATGTTGTTATTGGTGTAGTGGTTTGTAACTTGTAGGAGTACCTCATATTCCTCCATATTGAACCTTTGTAGGTTGCATTCACCAGTGTCTTTGGAAATAGATTCCCAAGCCCCTGTGCCCAGGAAACCTGATGGCTTCTGTAGAATTGCAGAGATCCATTAATACTTAAACAAGAACCCACATGCTGATTCAGCTATGGTGTCCATGGATAGGTGGGGATCCAGCTAGAAACCCATCTTCAATAACAGAAAAATTGGGGTTCTTAGCCAACTAGGTAAGAAAGTTTACACTTCTGCCACACTGGCCTTCATGACAATGAATTGCCATTCGTGTGTTTAAGTTCCAAGGGACACTGTTCTGCCAACTTAATGGCAGAGCACAGGTAATGCACGATAATGCCCTTAGAGATAAAGTGCTGGGCCTTTGCAGACTCTCTTCCCAGGTTGGCAAGCACATTAAATGCTAGATGTATCAGTGATTGTCTTGCATGAATCATATAAATTCCTTTTGCTTTCATACAAAGTCTAGCCCTCCAAAACAGGATAGACACTTTATGTGCACATTTCTGATGCATGATTGTAAACAAAGTGAAAGCCATAGCAGCTTCATTAATGAAATTCACATTTGTTATTCAAACATATGCTGCCATTAGGCCCTGCCCTTGTTTTCACACACAACTTTCTTCCCTATATCCCACCAAATGATAGTTACCTTTAGTGTTACTCCCTGATGTTTGGTTATTATTAAATGATGGTCACTTTTGATGTTACTCTCTGATGTTAGGTTATTTTGTTTATTATTTTGTCTTTGTTTACCAGTGTAGTCGGACTGGGTTTAGCATGAAACCCCTTTTCAACAGAGGCCCGGGGTAAAAAGCTGCATATATTCAACAATCATTAAAACAATCTTGAAAAGTTTGAGCAGAAATTGGAGAATTATATACAGTATAAGCTTATGCATAAAACATAGTAAGCAAAAACAAGTCAGACTTTGTATGCAGTGTGAGAATCCACATTTAATATATGCATTACTTGCATACATATGAGAAGGAGATATTGGAACAGTGAAACAGTTTATACGCAGCAATGAGTTTACTTTGTGGGTATACATTAGGCTCAGTATAGGTCCTTGGTGTTGTAATAAAAAAATTATTCTAAGAGGAGAGAAAAATGTTAGTATGAAGATCATAATAGTAAGAAAGATATAGTTGAGTGAAAGGAGGAGGAAATTATTGTAATGACAAATCAGAAATGTGTAAGGGAGAATGGGGTTTGGCCAAGACTGAATTGTTAGCAGCACAAAATATTTGCTCTGCTTTTTTCAGTTATTCTGACAGGGTTCAGTGATTAAAATTTAAAGTATTTAAACAAGTTTACAAGGTAAATGCCCTTTTTTTTACTAGAATGATTTTCTTAGTAGTAGTAGTAGTTGCATTTTGCAGGTCTCTATTGAAACTTATCTGTCTCTCTAATGTTGGGGTGAAAGTTCAAACTGAATAGTTTGTAATATTAGATATATTTTAGGTTCACATAATAGTGTATCTTACATTGTTATGATCTTCAGTGTTGTTAATTTTCTGGTAGTGAAACTAGTTGTACTGAATACTGTAATAGTAAATGTCATTATGAATGCACTGCTGCAGGATCTTTTACTTTTATTTACAGTACTTGGGTAATAACTTTGCAGAGTTTTAAAAATGTTCAGTGTATGTGCAAGTGCATTATATAACAGGAAAACGCCCATTCACTTTAAAAATACCATAATTCACGGCTCACTTACTGTACTCACGAGCCTCTTTGCAACATAAACAGTTTTATCTAACTCCTTTTCCTGGTTTAAACACTGGAGTGGAAAAGAATGTGGTTTTAATCAAGCTCGAGATTATTTCACTCACCACAGCCACCCAGTTTTGTTTTGAACTGCTGCTTGAAGACGTGCTTCCTGCTCTTTGACTTCCTCAGAAACAGGAAGTTTGTTTGTGTCTTTCAGCTTTTCCCGGTTAGGGGTCGCCACAGCGGAACTCCGGTCCACTAATGATTGGCAGTTGATTTTTACGTACCAGCTTGCCAGGCCTGACGCACAACCTTCAACGAAGGTACGCCCATTCACGCATGTCCAACGCAGAAGACGCTCTAGCTGAAAATCGAACCGGACAGCGTCTTACTGTGAGGCTACAACGCTACCGCAGCACCACCAAACTGAACAAAACATTCAAATGAGCAGCAAAGACCAAGCGAGTAGAATGAAGTTGTACATTTGTTATTTAATTGGTTTCAAATGTTTAGTTAATTGTCTTTACATTTTATGTATATCTAAGCATATTTTAAACTCTGCTGCAGTCATTTTACAATTTGATTTGAGATGATTTTACCTTTAAGCTTGTTAGTGTATTAATAAATATTTCTCAATCTTTTGCATCACCATTTGATGGTTTATCAGTACATTTAAGCAAATAATAGCTTTGGTCTGTATCTTTCAGTACAAACCTTATGAGATTTATATGTAACACTGCTCACACGAAAAAACTTTGTAAAAAAGAAGAAAAAACGAGCCGGCTTCAGGAACACAAACCACAATTTATTGCTGTTTACTGTGAGCGCTTTCGAAAGAGTAGATACTCCAACTTCTTCAGACAAACTCTAGGACAAAAAACTAAGCTTTATGTATTATAAACAATTAGCCAATCAAGCAATCATACAAATTAGATAGACTCCAAGCCCAATCAAAGGTGAAGTTTTCGAACAAGTCATAAAACCTTAGTGTCATAAGCAAGTTACATTCAACAAGAAAGATCCATCAACATTCTTACCAAAAGGCACTTTTTAAGAACTAAAACATTCATAAAGGATCACGTAACATTATAAAAGATTGTAAAAACCATAGCTGTCTAACACGGTCCAACTAAAACATACGAAGGGCCACTAGACGTGAACAACATGTTCCTAATGGATATGCAAACATAAAACATTGTATATTAAACCCAAACAGAGTTTTAAAATAAATTAAAAATACAACATAACAATATATACAAAATATATCTAAGGTAATATCTATATCTATATATATAATATATATATATATATATATATATATATATATGTATGTATATATATATATATATATATATATATGTGCAATAAACTACTGGGTTGATAGTTGTTACCTGAACCTTGCCCTCTTTATAAATATGTAAACAGAGGGGCTCTCATTATTATATATAAACTAAGCTAGAAGAAATATTTCATCCACATATATATGTATATACAAGTAGGCAAAAAAACAAAAATTACTTATTGCAAACTACCTAGTAAGAGCAATAAATTGTGGTTTGTGTTCCTGAAGCCGGCTCGTTTCTTCTTGAGATTTATATGTAAATATATGGGTCCCCTACAGAATTTCGAAGCTTAAAACTTCGAAATTCATATGATCGAAGTTTTAAAACTTCGAAATCCTGGACGGAGATTGGCATACAGAGCGGAACGGGAGATTTCCCTTTTCCTCACTGTAGTGTGATCTTGGAGTTGGTATATTTAAGTTGTGGGGGTGCAGGGGGGCTTGCCCCCCTGCAAAAACATGTTTTGTGATGTGTTGACTGCTTTTTTGGGGGGGGTTCTTAATTTTGAGATTCCAAGATTTCAAGGTTCTGAATTTGAGATTCCAAGATTTCAAGGTTCTGAATTCGATATTCTGAACTTCAGGATTTTGGTATTTCAATATTAAGAAGTGAATCCAAATATATTTATTTTAAGGTTTGCTTTTCATGGCAAAAGTATTAGTTAAAGGTCTTTGGTTTGTGTTAGTTACTTATAAGAATACATGTAATTTATTAATTAACTGTTAGCTGAATGTCATTTTATCTTGAGATTTCTCATTTGTATTTTAATGGAATTTAGATAAGTAGTTCCTTCAGATAACTAAATCCTGCTATTGGACAATATATTATTATTTTCTTGATGCTGGGTAGGATAAGAATTACTTTTAAACTAGTATTGTTTTATTTTGGTTTTTTTTTTAGGATACTTGTACTTTCATAGTAAATATGATGGCATACTAGATGGCTGGAAATTAATTAAAGGAACTAAAGCACATTTATTTTAGTGATGATTCAGACACATAAATGCTGTGTCCTTGATCTAAGCATTTATGTATGATTCCTAAGTCTCCTTATTTATTTCTGTTATAACGTAACTGTTTGGATTTTCTCATTACGTTGTTAATGGGGTTTTTTAGACTAATAGGTGAATAATACCTTTTCCTCTTACATAACAGTTTATCACCTTATGTTAATTGAAATAAATACATTCAGGACAGTAGATGCAGATATTTCCTTATTCTGTTAGATTTTTGAGGAATACTTATTACTCTCTTAGCTCCTTAACCCTCGCTGTTTATTTATTTTATTTATTTATTTTACATTTGTTGACCGGGCTAGTCTAGCTGGATATATGTCCATTTTCAGTAGAGGCCCGGGGAGATAAGCTCCAAATTAACAATTATAATGATACTAAATAAAATCCCATTAAAGAAATACATGTAAAGTAATTAGGTAAAATTAGATAAAATTAAGACATTGTTACTAGTGACAAAGTTATAAGATATAAACATGCAGTAGTTAGGAAATAAACAAAATATAGTAGCACATGACATACATGGAGAATAATACAAAAAGTACAGAGAGTAGGGAAATAGTAAAGTAAGAAGAAAAGTAAGTACACACTTTTTTTTTTTTTTTTTTTTTCATAGATAGAAGGAGTTACAGATCAGTGGGTGCCACTTTGACATATAATTTGGGTAACGGATGTGAAGTATAGTCAGGGGTCAAGAAATAAAGTTAGTCAGGATTAGTACAGGGGCACAGCCATTGTGTTTTGAGGTATAGCTTGAGTTTCTTTTTAAAGAGAGATTTTGAGGGAATAGATGAAAGTTCTGAGGGAAGCAGGTTCCAATCTTTTCCAACAGTGTTAGAAAAAAAGAGAGTCTCCAGCCTTGTTGTTTGACTTGACAGTATCTATAAGAAGTTTGTGTGCAGATCTTAGGGACTTTAGGTTATGGTAAGGGTGAATAAGAGTAGATAGTATAGGTGTTTTGTCAGGTTGATAAAGAATTTGATGGGCTATGCCTAATTGATTAATTTTTAGTTGCTGCAGAAATTCAAGCCAGACTAGTTGTTTTAAATTAGTACAGTGGTGGGTTCTGTAAGGGTTTCCTGTGACAAATCTGGCTATGTTGTGGTAGGAGTTGTTTAATTTCAACAAATTCTTTTTTGATAAGTTGGTAAATATGGGAGAGGCATAGAGAAGGGGTGTGATAAGGTGGGAGTGGGCTATAGTTGTTCTAGATTCTGGAGTGAGGAAAGGTTTGATTCTGTAAAGAGAGCCTATTTTTTTGTTAATGGTTTTCAATGTGTTGTCTATATGGGCATCAAAGTTAAGGTTGTTATCAATGGTTATGCCTAGTAGTTTGGTAGTAGAATCTTGTGATATAGGTGTGCCATTTTTTGATGTTATAGTAAAGTCAATGTGGGGAGATTTGCTGGAAGGTGTGAAGAGGAGGAGTTTAGTTTTTTTTGGGTTAAGTAGTAGACAGCGTTGGGAAAACCATTCTTCTATAGATTTAAATATGTGTTGTGTGAGGGAGTGAAGGTCTGATACAGACGTGGCTGAGCAGATTAGTGTAGAATAATCTGCGTATTGTATACATGTAGCTTCGGGAATTACTTGGTGGAGGTCATTGATAAATAAAGAAAATAGGAGGGGACCCAGTATGGACCCTTGTGGGACACCAATGTTGACAGGTAGCTGGGAGGATAGAGTGGAGTTCCAGAGTGCTGCTTGATGTCTGTTATTTAAGTAGGACTTAAACCAGTTAATAGATTGGGTATCAATTGACAAGGATTGAAGAATGTGTATGAGTATTTGGTGGTTAAAGTTTATAAGTTTGACAACATTATATGGTAAGAAACTAAGTAGAAAGGGACTACATGTCATTTTATAAGCCAAGTGTTTGAGAATGTGAAGGTTCTTCTTGCATCTCTTTCTTGATTGCACAATTTTATGATACATAAAAATGTTTAGTAATGAATGTGCTTTAATTATTAGATTTATGATGATATTTGGTTAATTTTAAGAAGTAGTACTGACTGGGTTTAAATAGTGTAATGGACCTGCTAGTGAGTGGTTTGTTTTGAGTATATCATCAAACCAGGAATTCTGTATTCCATGTTAGGGGGTATGAATGTTCTTACAATAGAAATTTCGTTATTAGTTTTAGTGTAGTTAGTTAAATACTTGTCAGCTGCGGTGGTGCAGAGGTTAGCATTGTCACCTCACAGCAAGAGGTTCTCCGGTTCGATTCTTGGCTGGAGCACCTTCTGTGCAGAGTCTGCATGTCCTCCCTGTGGTTGTGAGTTTTAAAGACATTCAGGTAGGTGCATGTATGTGTGCGCATGTGCTTTCTGTGATGGTTGGGCACTGGGCTGGCAACTTGACACTGTAAAAACTCCACTGCTAATCATTCCGTGGACGGTGATCCACTGTGGTGATGACCCCTAACGGAAGAAGCCTAAAGACATTGATTGTAGTTTAAATACTTGAAGTTACATAAAGCACATATAGTTTTTTACAGGCAACACACTTATTGTCCAAAGACCTACATAGATTGCTGTTGAAAGAATGTTTAATCATAGTGGGTTCTCATTTTAGATTGAAAACAAGAGGTACTCTTATTCTTTGGAAAAATACAGCAGCTATGCCTAAAGTAGTTGACACATACGCTGACAAGAATGGTATGTTGGTATTGGTGGTGGTAGAGATAAATAAACTTTATACATTCGTAAATACTTACTGGATACCTGGGATTAGTGCTAAATAAACATCTAGATATTATTACATTGAATCCAAAAGGAGAAATGGTTATAGCTGGAGATTTTAACTGTTTTTTTATCTTATAAAGCTACTACTAATGATAGAAAACCCAGATTATCTACAGTTGCTAAACACTTAAATCTTTTCATTAATTCATTGAATTTGAGATATATATATATGATTTAAAGTTAGCAAAATCTCTCAGTTATACACATTATTCATATAGATTTGGTACCCAAACTAATATTGATAAAGTTTTTACTTCTAGTGGTCTGTATTCTAAAATAGAGGACATGTTGATAACATCATGTCCTTAAACTGACCATAAAGCAATTACTTGTACTCTTACTGTAAAACATAATGTAATTTATTGTCAGAGACTTCCTGCATATTTAGTCAAAATTAAGGGTTTTTACAGAATGGAATAAATCAGTTTATAGATTTTAATAATAATGGTGAAGTTGCAGAAGTTGTTTTATTGAGTTACACTAAAAACTTTTTATATCGTAGAATTAAAAATTGGTATATATGTAGGTGGGATAAGGAATTAAATGTTCTACAATCTGATATAGAAAAATTAAAGATTTTGATACGTCTTCAAATTCTAAGTTGAAAATTTCAAATCACAAATACTGTGAGATACTTCACCATAAAATTTCAATAAATTTGGAAAAATTGAAATTGCAATCATGTTATATAAATTCTAAAAGTTTACATAGATTAGCCATTAGATCAAAGCACATAATTCAAATCATATTAAGGAAATCACTTATAAACTTGAGAATACAAATAAAAAGGCAAAGGAAAAAGACATATTAGAATGTTTTAGAGGTTATTATGAGTAAATAAATAAGATACCACTTAATAACAGTAGTCTGATAGCTTTTTGAAAGGTAAGTTATAAGTGAACTAAAGAGCAAATGATTAGAAATATGTCTTTTTTTTAAAGAATTAAAAGTTCAAATTAAAAAAACTTAAAACTAATAAGGCCTCAGGTTTAGATGGTATAATTACAAAGAGGCAGGCTAGCAAGAATGGTAGATGCACAGGCCAGACAAACTGTAACAAAACACAAGGGGAGCCAGCACCTTGGGAGCGTGAAGATTTATTAAGAGAACCAGACAAGTTTCAGCTTATAGCTTTCATCAGTGGTACATAATATAAAGCAGTATTACAACTGCAATATAAATATCAGTGTCATTAAAGACCAATGACATCATTTCCTGTCTAAGGAAAAACTGGTGTAATACTAAATAATGAATACAAAAAAAAATACAAAACAAAATACAAAACACAATAGATTCTATACATATTTACTGTTTTTCTTTTATTTTTTTTTTCTTCTCATTATTTTACTACTTTCCTCTTGGGACAAACCCAAGAATTGTTAATGGATTCATAAATAGTATCAAGACCCATGAAGAGAAAGGAAAACCCTACAGTTTATCATTTAATCCAGGTGGGAATAAACCCCCTAATTTGACAATCCCATTTCCTTTCCTTCATGTTTAGCATACTATGCCACCCCGTTTTAAAAGATTTGTTGCCTGATATTTTGTATATGACTGTAAAAGTAAATTTAGCCGTGTGATGCACCAGTGAATGTCTATATAGAGCATTGGTGGCTCTTGCATTCCTATTGTCTCCTAAATGTTCTGACATTCGAAATCTGAATGGTCTACAAGTTTGGCCCACATAAAAGGCTTGACAAGTGCAGGTGGCCAAATATATAACCCAATCCGTTCCACAATTAGCATAACAATTGATGTTGTACAGCTGCCCAGTATTTTTCCTGGTGAAGGATTTTGTTTTAAAGACATATTTGCAGAAGGTGCAGTGTCCACAAGAATAAGAACCAACAAGTCTCTCCCCTGTTAATGTAGTTTGATGATAAATGGTATCCTGATGCATAATTTTCTTGTAATGAGAGAAATGGGACCCTAAGGTTTTACCCCGCCTGTAGGAAAATGAGCATTTGTCCCCCAAAAGGTCACCCAGTTGTTCATTGGACTTCAAAATATTCCAGTGTTTGTCAATAACATCAGTAAGAAAGGCTGTATTTCTGCCAAATGTAGTGACCATTCTCAAGGTATCCTTATTCTCCTTCCTGGGTGTATGTTTGTATTCTAATAAGGTACCCCTGGATTGGTTGTTGGCCCATTACATGGCTGAGTTCACATTCTGTGTACCATATCCCCTAGCTAAAAATCTGTTGGCTAGATCCTTATGGGATTGTCAAATCCTGCTGTGAAGAACAAATTATTTTCAAACGCAAAAACTGAGATTTAGGAATATTATTAATGGTGTGTTTGGGATGGAGACTGGAGGCGTGTAGCAGGCTGTTATATTGTGGATATTTTCGATAAACTGTAGTACGTAATGTGTAATCTGGTTGACGCTGTAAATTGACATCCAAAAAGTGAATCTCATTTTTATGAAAACTCACTGTAAACTCAGCCCCCCATTTATTTCCATTGAGGTATTCAATGAATTCCTCCAAATAATCACTGCCTCCTTTCCATACAAGCCAGCAGTCGCCCAAAAAATGTCTCCATATGGCAATCTCTGGCAAATACAGGTTATGTAGCTCATTATATATAATGTGTTCCTCAACATATCCCATATATAAATCAGCATATATTGGGGCAAAAGATTCCCCCATTGCTGTGCCTTGTATTTGCCAGTAACACTCATGTTTAAAATAGAAGACGTTTTTGGTAAGGACATGCTCGGCCATGCAAATGAGCAATGTGTTAAAACCTGGACTATAGATATTGGTCTTATTTAGCCAAAATTCTAATGCTGTTAATCCTGCCCAGTGTGGAATGCTGGTGTAGAGTGATTTAAAATCCAGGGTGCACATCAACCAGTAGGATTCCAATTCAGACTCCCGATACAATTTGTAGAAATTCAGTTGCGTCCTTTAACCTGGCTCTAACATGTGGCAATAGCGGTTGGAAATATTCCATCAAAAATGCTGATAATGGCTCCGTGAGGGAGCCTATGCCCGAAACAATAGGTCTACCTGGTGGCGTACTGAAAGATTTGTGAATTTTGGGCAATAGATAAAGATATTGTTTGCCTGGATCTTTTACCATTAATTGTTGTCTAGTTTTATCACTGATAATTCCCTGATCCACCACTTCCTGCAAAAAGTTGTCAATCTCTTTTTTGAAATTTAGAGTGGGGTCAGTAGGCATGTTCATATAATGCTGAGGGTTAGACAATTGTCTACTTCCCTCAGCCCAGTAATAACTGGAGTCCTTGACTACCACCGCCCCACCCTTGTCTGCTGGTAGGATGGAAATATCAGTATTGGCCCTAAGATCTGTAAGAACTTTTTGTTCCGCCATTGGTAGATTATGTCTAATAATCTGTGAGGAACTTAAATGATAATGCAAATCTTTGATAACTGCCTGCTGGAAAATGGCAACATGTTTGTCCATGGGTGGACTGAAATTGGATTTGTAGAGTCTAAATTCAGTAGATCTCTGAGAATGGTCCTGTTGGCCGAAAAACAATTTCAGATTAACCTTTCTGCAAAATTATAGTATATCAGAGACAAAAATGCTTTCATCCACAAAAAAAAACTGGGATAAAACCATGATTTTTATTCAGCAGTGATTCCTCTTCAGATGATGAAACATATTTAGAAATATTGTGCACATTTGAACATTCTACATTTATTTCACTATTGATTGGAAAAGATCCTCTATGGTTTTTACCCCTGTGTTTGCATCCCCCCCCCCCGTGCCTCCTTACCCCTAAAGGATATTCTGAACTCCGACCTCTCTTGGAATCAGGGGAATCACTAATGTGTGTGGATTCAGTGTCAATAGTGGAAGATTCCTCTCCCGAAGTTGTGGTGTGTGGTCTGCCTTTTTTCAATATGGATCTGGGTCTTTTTTTGTGTATCTGAGTGGTATTTTTTGTTCCATCAGCAAACCTAACACAGCCTACCCCTCTTATAATCTTCCATATCTCTGGAAAACGTATGTAACTTTTTATCTTTCAAATGATTTTCAAAGGTAGTCAATTCCTTTGAGAGTCAGTTAATTTATCCTTAAAATGTGTTTGTTGTTCATGTTTTTTCAACTCTTCACATATTTTCTGTACATCACATATGTTGACCTCAATTGTTCTTTCATAATACGATGCTAAAATGTTAACAAAGGACATGGATGCCTGTTGCTGTGCCATGTTCCAGTCCCTTAATAATAGGTCATCAGGCTTACTAACCAATGGCTGTAATTTAGTCCTTAAACCCCTCGGGGTAATATTTTGATTTTGATATGCTTTGAAAAGCTTTAGGTGCCAAATGTTAGTACGTAAAGTTTTAACCTTCTTGCCAAGCTGAGTGAAGAGCAAATTACAACCATCAACTGGATCAATCTGGCTGTTCTCCTTTGTGCATCCATAGGTTTAATTCCAAATACATGAATGTCATTCTTATCCGCACAAAGGCCCTAAAGCAGCTTGTTAAGATCCATGACCATAAGTTGCTAGTTTGCTTCAATCACCCTGAAGTCACTGTTAGTCAACTATAATATGATACCACCAAAATGGAGCCTATAGGAAGTCTCTTAAGCAGGTTGTCAAGGATGCTATAAGAATAGTCCCCCTATACTTGAACCTGGCTTACTGGTACAAAATATATTATACTGAATCCATTTGAGTCACAAAGGAATGTAAATGTTTGCTGAGAGGATCAAAAAGACAGGAAAAAGGTAAAAAAAAACTTTACCTTGATTTACCAAAAAGATATATGGAAAATACACACAGAACATGCAACTCATCAATTCTAACCAAAAAAAAATGTTTTATGTTATAAGATCCACTTGTTTAAATATAGTTGTAAATGCCAACCTCAAGAAAGGATAAACATTCACATGTTCCTGGACAGATCTGTATGATTACTGTTGGCTGATCAATTCCCAAATAATGAAAAAGCCTTCTAACAACAATTGAGTACTCAATTCTCTATTGTCAGTTATGTAATGACCAATTTTTATAATACCCTGTCACAACACAAGATCGTTGCCCAAGAAATAAATGAACAACCAATTTACAAAATGTCAACCTACTATCAAATTGTGATAAAGTATACAAAGGTCTGACCCCATGACTTGTAAGTTCCAATATAATATAGACTACTCACAATCTCATTAATAGCAATGTCCAAACTGACTAGCTGGATAGATAGATGCTATGTGAAAATAAATTATAGTTTTGTAATGGTTTCCAAAATTGCTTCACCTTATCATAAATCGGTCAAAAATGGTTAGAAAAAACACAATGTTCAGGTTTCCCCCAACAGTACAATCTGTGTTAGAATGTTAAGACCAACCAAATATTAACTAGCATCCTGCCAAAACAGTATAGGATCATTCTGAGCATGAAGATAAAAGACATGGAAAAAATTAACAAACGTGAAGATAATACACTGAATCCCTTCATGGGTCTTGATACTATTTATGAATCCATTAACAATTCTTGGGTTTGTCCCAAGAGGAAAGTAGTAAAATAATGAAAAGAAAAAAAGAATAAAAGAAAAACATTAAATATGTATAGAATCTGTTGTGTTTTGTATTTTTTTGTATTCATTATTTAGTATTAGACCAGTGTTTCCTTAGACAGGAAATGATGTAATTGGTCTTTAATGACACTGAGTATATATTGCAGTTGTAATACTGCTTTATGTTATGTACCACTGATGAAAGCTATAAGCTGAAACCGGTCTGGTTCTCTTAATAAATCTTCACGCTTCCAAGGTGCTGGTTCCCCTTGTGTTTTGTTAGATGGTATACTACCAGGGAGTTAATTTCTTATACTATATTAAAAATTTTGTTAAGCTTTTAAAGAAGTTAAAAAAAATATTCGTCCTTCTTGGTGATGTTCTGTTGTATCTCCCATTTTTAAAACAAGATAAGGACCCTAAGCTGTGTTGTTCTTATTGCTCCATTTTGCTGATGAATGTGGATTTTAACATTTTTGTGTTTGCATTAGTGAAAAGTTTTGCTAGGTTTAATAAGTATTGATCAAACTGGTTTTATTCTGCATAAGAGGATTCATGATAATATTATTAGACATAATTCTTTAATAGATATAGTAAATAAAAATAAAACAGAATTATTCATAAGTTTAGATTTAGATAAAACTTTTGACTCAGTTAGTTGGCCTCATATATTTAAAGTGCTCAAAGAATATAATTTTTCACTAAATTTTATTACGCTTACAACAAATTTATATAACAATTTGTCGTCTTTTGTTAAAATAGGATCTTGTCTTTCTAGTTCTTTTAAATTAAGGTACAAAACAAGGTTGTCCAATGTCTCCATTGTTTGTGTTGATTATGGAACCCTTTGCTAATTACATTACATCTAATGAAGATATTAAGGTTTTTTTGATTTATGGAATTCCTGTTTGTACAATTCTGTTATTTGCAAATGATATTCTGATAACCAGTGATGATCTAACCACCCACCCCCTTTTTTCTACATTATTATACCACAGTATTTTCACTTATACTCTACCCCCATAATTGCTTCACTTTCAGTAGTCACTAATTCCCCCGTACCTCTATTTATCTCACTCTACACCAGTCATGCTGTTCATGCCTCTTATTTATCTTCCTTCTCCTTTCTACCCTAACAACTCCTCCAGCATCACTATTACAGAAGTATACCTCAACCATTACCTCATCGTCACCACTCAACCCCCGCCACTGCAAACTTTTCCCAAGTAGCCCCAACACTGGTCTCTGTGCCAGTCTTATTCTATTCCAACCCTAAAGTCCTCAGTGCTTACAACTATAACCTAAAACTAATACAAATACTCAAATTACTTAAAACTCCTAAAACGACTACATTCTTTCATGGCTTTAAACTTGTGCGGGGACGTTCACCCCAACCCAGATCCCATTGCTACTACACAGACAAAAAAACTTATCACTCTTAATATCAGGAGCATGTACAATAAAATGAGAGTCTTTCATGCCTGGTTAACACACATTAGCTAAGACATCCTTCCTGTTCTGTAGACTTG